>NW_027315714.1:300000-538338 GCF_039878825.1 Excalfactoria chinensis
TGGGCTTGTTCTCATTCGCTGTAGCCAAAGACTTTTCCATCCTGCTATTATTGCATTACCTTCCATCCTGTTATAGCATTCCACAGGAGGTACTTACAGGGGGGAGATGAGTGTGTAATAGGTGAACTGAGAAGAATGTGAACCCTGAGTACCTTAGCAATAGGGAAAGGGGGAAGGGTCCACTAACATTAGGGAACAGGGATAAAAGAGTGTCTCTGTCCCCTGAGACTTTGAGAGACCTCGCAGGGGTATGCCCCAGTGGACCCTCCCTTTATTCAAATAAAGAAAACTAAAAGCTTCTGTGTCTCCTTTTGGGATAAAGATAATTAAACAAGCCTATTTGTGCATGAGTATTCCCCATCTTACACCTTCTCTTCCTGGTTTTACCAGGAAAGAGATCAGATGGCCTGAATGCAGGATACAAGCCTCAGCCCCTGCAGCAACACCTGAGGTCCCCATGCCCAGAAGCATTCCCTCTATGTCTATTTGTTTTACTAAGAGGATGGATTCATTTCTATCATGCTACACTGACTGTAGCTAGGTTTTCTTCAGGCTGATTTCTCCTGCTCCCTTCCCACCTCTGACAATTTGTGGGATTGTCTCCAAGATGCTCTCCTGCACCCTGCCAGCAAGGCTGAGACGAGAGGAAAGCAGCAAGGTGAGGGTTTGAACCAGAACTGCTTTTACACTGGTGAGATCCTGGTCCTGGCTTCACCTCCTGCCCAGCACCACGGGTTTGCTGAGGGTCTGGACGCTGAGCAGAGCAGGAAAAGAGCAGGAGACGGGAAGAGCGGATACAGGTAAGACAGAACTCAAGAAGAGCAGAAGAGAGGAAGAAGAAAGGATGCAGGTAAGAAAGAAGAGCAGCAGACAAAAAGGGCAAGACAGGAAAGGACCGGAGACGGGCAAGGCAGCAAAACAACGGGAAGAGGAGATGAGCAGAAGGGGAGAAGAGCAGAAGAAAAAGGAGAGGGTGAAGGTAAGGAAGACGCGCAGACGAGGAGAAGAGCAGAAAGGGAGAGGAGTGGATACAGGTAAGGCAGAAAGGCAGAAGTGGAGAGGAGCTGAAGAGGAGAAGAGTGAATAGCCGTATGGCAGAAGGACAGAAGACGGGAAGAGAGGACAGCGGTCAGTGAGAAGTGCAGAAGAGAACAAGAGCAGAAGGGAGGAAGAGAGGGCAGAAGAGCAGAGAAGGAAAAGCGCCCTCGAGCAGAAGAGCAGATAGTGGTCGGAAGAGAAGAAGAGGAGAGCATGAGAGGTGCAAAGAGGATACGGCTAAGTCGGAAGAGCAGATGAGAAGAACGGGAGAGGATGCGGGTAAGAAAGAAAAGCAGAAGAGGAGTAGACGTGCACGAGAGAGAGGAGTGAGCATCCAAGGAAAGAAAAAGAGCAGAAGAGCTGAAGAGGAGAGGATAAGAGTAAGGGAGAAGAGCTGAAGGTTGGATGGATGGTGGCTGAGGAGAAGAGCAGGAAAGGGAAGCAGCAAAGAGGGAAGAGCAGCAAAGACAGTGCTGCCTGTTCTGCCCCAAGATACACTGGAAGCCAGGAGCAAACGTCCACGCTATCAGGTTAGAGATGGGACGGGAAGGATGTTTGGGTATGAGAAATGAAACCATGGCAAGCCTGGGGGAAAGGGGCTGAGCCCAACGGTCACAGAAGCCCCGTTGGGGGAGGGGCTCCCCTAACTGCCACTCTCCAGCTGTCATGGCAGGTAAGGCAGCAGGCTCCCCCTGCTCCCGAGCTTCAGCTGGCCCCAGCGCCCCAGATCCCAGCCCAGCGCCCCAGATGCCACCCTCGTGAGCCAGATCTCAGCCCAGCAGCCCAGATCTCAGCCCAGTGCCCCTTCTGGCCTTTCCCCACAGAGAGAATCCCTCGAGGAGCGCTGACGGTGCCTCTGACACCTGACGCCACATTCCCTCAAGCGACTGTGCCGCCACCGGACCCCGCCTGGATGCAGCCCACCATCCGCGGACCGATGCCGGTACCACCCCAACCCCTCCCTGTCCCCATTGCCACCCACCTGGCGCCTCAGGCCTCTGTCTGGCCTGGGGTACCAGGTGTCTGGGGACAGGCAGCGCAGCTCCCAGCTGGGGGGCTGCCCCCAACTGTGGCTCAGCTGCCACCTGGGGGCCTGTCCCCAACTGCAGGGCTGCACTTGCCGCTGCTGCAGCTGCTACCTGGGGGGCTGCACCCAGCGATGGCTCCCCCCACCGCCCCTGCTCCCTGCTGGGGACATCCCCTGCCGGCAGGGACGCTGCTGCCCCAGCAGCCCATGGGGCTGTGGCCTGCGGCCGTGCCCCATGCAGAGCCCTCGCAGCCCGCAGGCACCTGCCTGCTGCAGGCCCCCGGCCGCCCCGGCCGCCCCGGCCGCCCCGGCCCCCCGCCACTTCTCTTGCAGGTACCGGCACTGCAGCAGCAGGTGCTCCCCGTGCCCTGCACCCTGCCCGCCAGCTGGGAGCCGCCGATGGAGCCCTTTCAAGACGCCGTGGTGCTCATGGAGGACCAGGGGCATCCAGCGCCCACCGACGTCTGCCCCCAGCCCGACACGACTCTGCTCACCTGCAGCGCTGCCACGCTGGAATCAGGCGGTGAGTTCAGGGGCCGCAGAGCGGGCGGCTGGCTGTCCGCACCGGCCAGCTGTGGGAAAGCTGGCATTGCCCCACTGGGGATGTTCTGGCTTTTCCAGCACGGACAACAAGCGCAGGCACCCTGCAGGACACCGCAGACATGGACGATCTGCTGGCATGGATCAATGACGGTGAGTCTGGGGGCAGCAGAGCTGGCCAGGCTGGTTGGCACCCAGTGGCTGTGGGAGAGCTGGCCTTGCCCCACTGGGCAATGGATTTTCTTCCTTCTCCAGAAGTCACATCTGAGACCGGCATCCTGGACAACAGCGAAGACTTTGACGATCTGCTGGCGTGGATCAGCAACGGTGAGTCTGGGGGCAGCAGAGCTGGTGGGGGGGTGTCTGCACTGAGCGGGCGTGGGAAAGCTGGCCCTGCCCCACTGGGCATTTTCTGCCTGTTCCAGAAGAGACACCCAGCAGCAAGAGACCGGAGGACGATGAGGAAATGGACAATTTGCTCACCTGGATTGTTGGTGAGTTTGTGGCTTCCAGAGGTGACGGGTGGCTGTCTGCAGCAGGTCAGCAGGTGTGGGAAGGCTGCCATCATCCTGGGGGTCTGGGGGATGCTCTTGCTTTTTCAGAAGCGACGAGTGCTCTGGAGGTCCCCCAGCACAACCAGGACCTGCCTGCATCCCCTGAGCTGCCTGAGCCGACCCCCCTGGCTGCCCCCGCACCTCTGTCGCCCCGCACCGCACATCTGATGGAAGAGGCGCGGCGGAGGCAGCCCCGGGTGCATCTCAGCCGCCTGGTGCTGCCCACCCCCCTGGCTGCCCCCACACCTCCATCGCCCTGCACTGCACGTCTGATGGAGGAGGCACGACGGAGGCAGCCCCAGGTGCTTCTCAGCCGCCTGCCACTGCCACCTGGCTGCATCTCCTGCCGGCTGGCAGACAAGCACCACGGGGACAGCAGCCAGCCGGCCAAGCACCCCGTGCCTCCTCTGATGCAAACTGGACAGCTCATGGAGGAGGCACGGCGGAGGCAGCCCCGGGTGCTTCTCAGCCGCCTGCCACTGCCACCCGGCTGCATCTCCTGCTGGCTGGCAGACAAGCACCACGGGGACAGCAGCCAGCCGGCCAAGTGACAGCACCCACCTGCACCACCACAAGAGGCAAGAGCAGCGGCTACAAGCAGCACACTGGCAGCATCCCCGCCACAACCAGGAAGCCACCGCATGGCCAGCATGTTCTAGGCCACAAACACCGGCGCTAGGCGGAGCTGCCTGTGCCAGCACGGCGGCCAGCAGGAGGACTCGGTGCCCATCACAGCCCAACAGCGGCTCCAGCGGGAGTGTACCAAGAAACCGGCCCACTTGCTGTAGCAGGAGACGTGGCCGTAGCCGACCGATGCGCTTCCCTGTAGCCCTGGGCTCCTCGCCGGCCCCCACGACACCCAGAGAGCAGCGGCAGTGTTCCAGGGGCACCAGCACCGGCCCCAGCCCTACCCCTCCCAAACTGGGCTGTCCGCAAACGGCATCTTGGACTGGGGCACTGCGGGGCTCTGAAGCTGATGGACCGCCAAAGCGTTGCACTGTCAAAGCTCCGGGCTGGGAAATGCTGGGTGGGGGGTGGGAAATGCTGGGTGGGGGGTGGGAGATGGTTGGCTGGGGGCGGAGGGGGTGGGAATTCTTGGGGTGGCCAATATTAGGGTGGGGGATGGCTGGCGGGTGGGAATTTGGGGTGGGGAATTGTTGGGCCGGGGGACTGGTTGGAGGGTGGGAGTTTGGGGTGGGCAATGAAATGGCTGTACTCTGCTACTGTTGGGGTGGGAATCTGGGGGGTGGGAAACCGTTGGGGAGACAAATGTCTGCGGTGGGAGATGGCTGGCATCAAAAATGACTGGACTCTGTAACTGCTGGCCCTGGAGATGTGGGGAGGGGGAGGGAACTTGGTGGGGTGGCAATTCTGGGGGAGAAATTGTACTCTGATAATGTTACACTCTCAAAGTGTTGGAATTTGGAGGAAGGAATTCCTGGGGTGGGAATCTGGGGGGCTGTTGTAATACCAGAAGAATTTTACAGAGCAGCAGCCGTGGATCAAGAGAAGGACTTCACAGAGCAGCAGCTGTGGAGCAGGATCAACAGCACGAGGACCAAGGACACCTCTAGGAAAAGAATGAATGGCTCCCGGCTTTGAAGGGGGGTTTTAGGGCTGTTATTGCGGTAGCTTTCCTCCAATGAGTGTGTGTGATTTTTAAACGCCTTCGTCTGTCTGCTATAAAAGTATGGCTTTTCGGGCAGTCAATGGACGCAGCTCAATTTAACCATGTTGCTGTGTGGCTGTTAGTCCTAGCGCGCTGGCCTTTTGCGTTCAGGTTAGCCAACGATTGTCTCAGAAACTAGAATTATTAGGAATTATCCATGTTCTCGTGCTGTTGATCCTGCTCCACAGCTGCTGCTCTGTGAAGTCCTTCTCTTGATCCACGGCTGCTGCTCTGTACAATTCTTCCGGTATTACAACAGGGGGCTGGGAGGTTTTTGGCAGAGGGAGGGAATTAATGGCAGGGGGGAGCGGGGTGGGGAGGGGGCGAGAAACTGATTGGGGGTGGGAGTTTTAGGGGGTGGGATGAGAAAGAATTGTTAGGGTGGGAAATGGTTGGGAATATTGTCATTTATTTACTGTTTGGTACGTTAAATGATTAAATGTCTTGCGTTCACCTTTGCTATACCTCTGCCTGCGGCCGTTCATTCAGTTAGAAAGCCCACCTCCCCGCGCCCCCTTCAGGGCCCACCTTCAGGGCAAACTGGGCAGCAGAAAGGGCAGTGTCCCAGATCTGCCACCACCATTGGACACAGCCCTCCCCTCCAGGATCCCCTCCCCTGTAGTGGAGGAGGCTCGCTGCGATCCCAGACACAGCCATCAGTCGCCAGGTGCAGAGAGGACTGAGCCAGGCTGCACCCTGCAGTACCCAGCAGCAGGATCAGAGTCTGAGGCCTGCCTAGGTCGTGTGGCTGCGCTGCAGGCTGAGGGATGGAGAAAGCCCCATCTTGAGATTTTTTCGGTTCCTGAGGGTTCCCCCCTCCATCTTGCTCTGCTCCAGCCCCAGCCGCAGGCCGGTGTCCCCGACAGGTTGCTGTGGTTGCAGAGCTGGACTTGGCCCTTGACCTGTGCCCCTGTCCCCACCATCCACCTTGCCTTCTCACCCCTCTCTATCCAGTTCACGCCCCATCTCCCTCACCTCCATGTCCCACCTATGTCCTCTCTACGCCCTCTTCCTAGTCTTCTCCATATCCCCTCCATCTTCTTTCCGAGTCCAATCTATGTCCCCTACTTCTACGGCCCCCCCCATAAGCCCTCTGGGTCCCGTCTGTCCCTGCACACTAGGAATGCCATACATGGCTGCAGAGCTGCAGCACTTACAGCGTCGATGACTGCTGAGATGACCGACCTCCCTGCAGCCTCACTGCCAGGAACAGAACTGCTTGGAGCACGGCAGCCCCCCAGAAACAAACCAAACCAAACCAAACCACACCAAACCAAACCAAACCAAACCAAGCCAAACCAAGCCAAACCAAGAGCTTTAGCACCCAGCAGGCAGAGTGAGGGAAGGAGAACACGGCCCATGTCACAACCCACTGCTCCATACAGCTCCACACAGAACCAGAAAGCAGAGCAGGAAAGTGGAGAGAGCTGGCCTAACTCTTGCAGGACTGTAGCCAATAGCCCAGAGAAGAGGAGGAAGCAAGGCAGAAGGCAAGGTTATGTCTGTGTGTCTGTCTGAAGGAAACTGAGCTGCAGACGTTCAGAGCGCTGCTCAGTGCAGCCATGGCACAGACAGCTGCACAGAACAGGGCTCCAGGAGCACTGACAGCTGCTGAGGCACTGCTGGGAAGGAAGGGGGAGCTGCCATTCATCCCTATGGAGAAAGTGCCAACGGAGAACCAGGAACGCCCAGCACAGATCCACCTGGAGCAGCAAAACCAGCAGAGCTCCCCGAGAGAGAAATGCTTCCTCGGCAGCTCCTGCCTGTGCTGCACTGCCGCACCCAGACATGGGCCCTGCTCTCCCTTCTCAAGCCGTGGGCTGGGAGCTGCGTCCTTCCCAGGCAGCACAGCAACTGCTCAGCACACTGCAGACCGCTCCCCCAAACCATCCTCACAGTGCCTTACCTCCTGGCAGGCTCAGGGAAGGAGCAGCCGGCGACCTGAGCCCACAGGCCCAGCCCTGCACAGCCCTGCACCCAGCACTGTCATGGCGGCGCCCGGAGCTGCCGCACAGCATCCTGGGAGTGGTAGTTCCTGCGGGGCCTGCAGCTCCCAGCAGGCCCTGCAGCTCCCAGCAGGCCCAGGCGAGGGCAGAGGGGAGCGGTGCTGTCAGCCCGGAGCTCGCCCAGAGAGCCCAATGTTCGCAGCACTTCACACCAGGCACTTGGGACTCGGCTCTTTCTGTCCAGAACGTCCCTGAGCTGCTCAGAAAGCACAACTGCGTCACCCTCGCTGCGCTGTGCAAAGGAGGCTGCCATTGCAGGCTCGGCTCTGACCTGGTCCAGCAATGCACTTCCTTGCAACTGGAGCACTGACACGCTTGCTTCTTGCAAGTAGCAATCGCCCCCTGCTTTGCACACCTCTGTGCTCGTGCAAATGGGCACGACCCCAGTCTTGCACTCCCCGCCTGCACACACACATACACACACACACAGACACACACACGCACACGTACCACCTCATCCTTGCACACCTTCCCTCATGCATGCACAGATCTCTGCAATGCGTGGACACACCTGTGCAGCTGCACCGGTTTGTTCACCCCTGCACACCCACATGTCTGCAACCCCAGCCTTGTCCACAACTACGTGCACGCTCACTCGTGCATGAAGGCTTGCACAGCCTTGCTCACAGCCATGTGCATACACACAAGTGTGCAAGAACAAACAGTACACCTGCAAACACCTTTTTGCACACATGAATGCACGGTGCACACCCTGACATTCGACCCCATCCTTGCACACATACACGTGAAAGAACATCCCTTCACACGCTGCTTATGCACATGCATCCACATGCTGGCAAACTCTCTGCACATCCACGTGCAAATACCATCCAGGAACGCTTTTGCATCTACACACATGTACAACCGCACACCTTTGAGCACTCCTGGGGACACACACGTGTGCCACCTCTTCCTCGCTTACCCACCGATGCATGTGCAACCCCACCCCTTTGCACACCCCTCTGCTCATACGAATGTGCGCAACCCCATCCTTGCACTCCGCACATGCATGCACACACGTTTACCACCCATCCCCGCACACACTCACACATGCACTCACACACTTTTGCTACCCCGCTCCTCCGCACACTCCTGTGTACATGCACTCCTGCAACTGGTTTTCCCATCCTGCAGCCAGCAGTTCTCCAACCTGAGGCTGCCTGGCTGTGAGAGGAACGTCTCAGTGGGAGCGTGGCTGTTCCTCCCCTCTGACAGGGCAGGTGTGGGACAGAAGAGGGAAGCAGAATGCGTCCACTTTTTCCTCGTTGCTCCTAGTTTCTGTCTTGTGCTGGGAAACAAGCAGAGTGACTGTGCCTCTCTGTGATGCTTAGCTCCGTACCTCTGCCATCATCTCTATACTCAGATGTTCCTCCACGTAATGCTCCACACTACGAACCTGCAGATCCCAAAGGAATCCTTGGCTGCTCTCACTCACCTGGAGGTTGCAGGGTGCTGGGCCTCCTGCCTGTACCTCCTTCCAGGTGTCATTTGCAAGACCCTGTATGTAAAAGTGATATGCAAAGTTTTCCTTTCCCAGACACCAGCTGTACCAGCACCTCAGTGTACCCCTTACGGGAGCTCCCGCTGGGACAAGGACAAATAGGCTGTAAACTATTCAACTCCCCACTCACTAGTGGAGAAGTTAGACATTTTAAGAAGGAACTGAAATCCTCGGATGAGGATCCTCTAAGAGTAGCAGAACAATTTGATCAATTTCTGGGGCTACATTTGTACTCGTGGATGGAACTGATGTCTATTCTGTTGTTTACTGGAGAAGAAAGAGGCATGGCATGATTAGGTGAGTAGCTACGCAAGAGTGGGAAAAAAATAACCCTCCAGGGCGTCCTGGAGTGGTACCAGCAGAGCAAAAATAGCCCGTGGAAGACCTCAACTGGGATGGTAATAATCCACAACAGCGGCAAAATATGAAAGATCGGCGAGACATAATAATGGCTGGGATTAGGGAGGCAGTACCCAAGTCCCCGAATCTTACCAAGGCATTGAGCTCTCAGGACTCAAATTAACAAATGAGACCTTAAAGATAACTGGGGGTAGAGGGAACTGGGATGACAGTATCGAGCTGAAACTCGTGTTTAAAGCAATAGCAGGACAATTATTCTACGTACCTGATGCAGGGACCAACTTGCTGCGGATAGCTGATGAAACTGGGAATGCAAATAACAACGTGTCAAGGTGGGATTACTGTATCAGTGAATGTATTAACTGAGGCAGACGAGAGAGAGATAGACCCTGCGGTTTGGGTCCAAGTCGGAAATAGAGGGGGATTAAAAATAACCCCTTTGAAAATAAAAATGCAAGAAAAACATGAAGTCATAAGACAGAGACAATATCCAGTTCCATTTGAGGGACGTATTGGCCTTAAACCTGTAAAACAGTGATTACTAAGGGATGGGTTGCTGGAACCACATCTGTCACCTTTCAATACCCCCATTTTGCCAGTAAAACAGAACCTGAGGTTTCCTACCGATTAGTGCAAGATTTGAGAAAAATTAATGAAATAGTACAACAACAGCACGCAGTGGTTCCAAACCCATATACCTTGATGAGCGTGAGACATACATATCTCATGACAGGAAAACAAACAAACAAACAAAACAAAACGACAACAACAACATTAAGCTTACTAGACCTTTTTAAATGGAAATGAAGTAACAGGTTGGAGAAATCTGTTTGTTCGTCCTGTATCAGGAACAGACATCAGGGGGCAGACAGAAGTAGTTACTACTTCCAGCAGCTCAACTGCAGCAGGAAAAGCTGGGAATGCAGAAGGAGTGGGAATATCCAAACAACCACACAGCATTTTAATATGAGTTTTTCCTGGTGAGTGTTGGGCATTTCCGAGCATTATTCTTAATGTGATATTAAGTAAAGTTAAAAGATCGTAAAATCACAGAACAGTCTGGGTTGGAAGGAACCTCAGAGATCATCTTATTTCACCCCACCCTGCTGTGGACAAGGACACCTCCCACTAGACCAGGCTGCCCAAAGCACTATCCAGCCTGGCCTTGAACATTTCCAGAGAGGGTGCGTCCACAACTTCTGTGAATTCCCAAGGGACCCTTATTCATAATCTTTGATTGCTCTTTGGATTGATCAGTAGGCAGAACTTGAGTTACTTGATGGAAATAAAGAGTAACAAATCAAGGCAATAAAGACCGAATGTTATTTCCTTTTACAGAGAGCTAATCAAAGAAACTGAACAACAGGAAGTCTTGGAAAGGGGAGTCCATAGGAGTCTTAAAGGTACGTATGTATCAGTACACACACACACTGTGGCACTGCAAGTGAACTGAAAACTTGGTCTGATGAAAGAAGGTGGTTTGCTTCTCCAGCTTTGGTCTAACCTATCTGCACAAACAGTGCTGCTCTGAGGGAGTTCTCAAAGCGTTTGCTACAAGACATAAATCCTAAAAATAAACTTTTTGTAAACCAAGTGACCTCTTGCACCCAGGCTTATAAAATACATCAGGAAATCGCCCAGAATCCCTGTAAGTAAGTTATTTCAGTCTTGTGTGAAATGTTTGTTTGGATGTTGGTCTGTTCCCTCCTACTAACAAGCGAAGTAGTATCCACACCAGGAAGTCATTCCATGCTTTTGTACTGGTACGTCATGCCTGTGCTGCATATAGTGAAGCCTGAGCATAAACTGAAACTCCCCTTTCAAATAAAAAAGACAAAAGACAAGAGTGTCTGGGCAGAACGACAGAAGTGTTAACAAACAGGCAATTGGTTAAACAGATCCACAGGCTCTCCTGCTCTAATGAGGTGTTTTTTTTTTATCAGTGGGATAGCATGTCCCAAAGAGTTACAGTGTGCCTGTGTGCAGCAGCACTAGTGAGCCTCACAAGGTGAAGGTGGGTGAGTGCAAAAGAAATCTTAAGAGTGCAATAGAGAAAAGAGGGCAAACCCATGACATAGTTCAAGGAGCACCGCTGCCTGTAAACAAAGCTGGGAGCAGACTACTCTGCACCCGTGGTAGGTGCCCTTCATTGCCTGTGCAGAGCACAGATTTGGAAAGTCGTGCAAAAACGGAAAGAAAAGCAGATCTGATCCATCTTCTTGTTCCAGAGAGGGAGACAGTTGCTAAGACCCACAGCAAGCAATGTCCTCCCTGACCGGTTGTTCTTCTGGCTGATCACCTAAAAAATAACTGGGCTCTGCAAAAGAGGAGAGTCCTGAGCTGGAGGGCTCCAGAGGGGAGCTCTTGGTTCCTGAGCCCTAGCTTGCTGAGATGAGGAAAGAACAGAATGTCCTTGCAAAATAAGATCTGAGAAGAACTAGTTAAACAAACTTAAGATCTTGCAGGTATATGGCAATATATACTCGCTTAGCTTCTGCCTGTAAATCTCGTATGCTTGACAGAACAAAGAGTATACATTTTGTCAAACGGGATACAATGATAGCTGGGGAAAACAACAAAGGAAATGGCAGGGTATAGCGGAAATGCTAAGTCATGGCCTGAAACAGTGATGGAGCACCTGGTGGGAAGGCAGGGCCAACCCAGGGGAGCTCAGGTGCATGCAGTGGACCTGAGTGACAGGAAGGGATGAAGCCAGGATCCACCCTCTCCCAGCCCTTACTCTATGGTTGGCAGTGGAGGTGAGGGTATCTCTCTGGAGATCCCTACTTGCCTGAGGCCTTCTGAAGGAGAGCAGCCTTTTTCCTTAATGTCTGCTGTTGCTGCATTTGGGCTTGTTCTCATTCGCTGTAGCCAAAGACTTTTCCATCCTGCTATTATTGCATTACCTTCCATCCTGTTCTAGCATTCCACAGGAGGTACTTACAGGGGGGAGATGAGTGTGTAATAGGTGAACTGAGAAGAATGTGAACCCTGAGTACCTTAGCAATAGGGAAAGGGGGAAGGGTCCACTAACATTAGGGAACAGGGATAAAAGAGTGTCTCTGTCCCCTGAGACTTTGAGAGACCTCGCAGGGGTATGCCCCAGTGGACCCTCCCTTTATTCAAATAAAGAAAACTAAAAGCTTCTGTGTCTCCTTTTGGGATACAGATAATTAAACAAGCCTATTTGTGCATGAGTATTCCCCATCTTACACCTTCTCTTCCTGGTTTTACCAGGAAAGAGATCAGATGGCCTGAATGCAGGATACAAGCCTCAGCCCCTGCAGCAACACCTGAGGTCCCCATGCCCAGAAGCATTCCCTCTATGTCTATTTGTTTTACTAAGAGGATGGATTCATTTCTATCATGCTGCACTGACTGTAGCTAGGTTTTCTTCAGGCTGATTTCTCCTGCTCCCTTCCCTCCTCTGACGATTTGTGGGATTGTCTCCAAGATGCTCTCCTGCACCCTGCCAGCAAGGCTGAGACGAGAGGAAAGCAGCAAGGTGAGGGTTTGAACCAGAACTGCTTTTACACTGGTGAGATCCTGGTCCTGGCTTCAGCTCCTGCCCAGCACCACGGGTTTGCTGAGGGTCTGGACGCTGAGCAGAGCAGGAAAAGAGCAGGAGACGGGAAGAGAGGATACAGGTAAGACAGAACTCAAGAAGAGCAGAAGAGAGGAAGAAGAAAGGATGCAGGTAAGAAAGAAGAGCAGCAGACAAAAAGGGCAAGACAGGAAAGGACCGGAGACAGGCAAGGCAGCAAAACAACGGGAAGAGGAGATGAGCAGAAGGGGAGAAGAGCAGAAGAAAAAGGAGAGGGTGAAGGTAAGGAAGACGCGCAGACGAGGAGAAGAGCAGAAAGGGAGAGGAGTGGATACAGGTAAGGCAGAAAGGCAGAAGTGGAGAGGAGCTGAAGAGGAGAAGAGTGAATAGCCGTATGGCAGAAGGACAGAAGACGGGAAGAGAGGACAGCGGTCAGTGAGAAGTGCAGAAGAGAACAAGAGCAGAAGGGAGGAAGAGAGGGCAGAAGAGCAGAGAAGGAAAAGCGCCCTCGAGCAGAAGAGCAGATAGTGGTCGGAAGAGAAAAAGAGGAGAGCATGAGAGGTGCAAAGAGGATACGGCTAAGTCGGAAGAGCAGATGAGAAGAACGGGAGAGGATGCGGGTAAGAAAGAAAAGCAGAAGAGGAGTAGACGTGCACGAGAGAGAGGAGTGAGCATCCAAGGAAAGAAAAAGAGCAGAAGAGCTGAAGAGGAGAGGATAAGAGTAAGGGAGAAGAGCTGAAGGTTGGATGGATGGTGGCTGAGGAGAAGAGCAGGAAAGGGAAGCAGCAAAGAGGGAAGAGCAGCAAAGACAGTGCTGCCTGTTCTGCCCCAAGATACACTGGAAGCCAGGAGCAAACGTCCACGCTATCAGGTTAGAGATGGGACGGGAAGGATGTTTGGGTATGAGAAATGAAACCATGGCAAGCCTGGGGGAAAGGGGCTGAGCCCAACGGTCACAGAAGCCCCGTTGGGGGAGGGGCTCCCCTAACTGCCACTCTCCAGCTGTCATGGCAGGTAAGGCAGCAGGCTCCCCCTGCTCCCGAGCTTCAGCTGGCCCCAGCGCCCCAGATCCCAGCCCAGCGCCCCAGATGCCACCCTCGTGAGCCAGATCTCAGCCCAGCAGCCCAGATCTCAGCCCAGTGCCCCTTCTGGCCTTTCCCCACAGAGAGAATCCCTCGAGGAGCGCTGACGGTGCCTCTGACACCTGACGCCACATTCCTTCAAGCGACTGTGCCGCCACCGGACCCCGCCTGGATGCAGCCCACCATCTGCGGACCGATGCCGGTACCACCCCAACCCCTCCCTGTCCCCATTGCCACCCACCTGGCGCCTCAGGCCTCTGTCTGGCCTGGGGTACCAGGTGTCTGGGGACAGGCAGCGCAGCTCCCAGCTGGGGGGCTGCCCCCAACCGTGGCTCAGCTGCCACCTGGGGGCCTGTCCCCAACTGCAGGGCTGCACTTGCCGCTGCTGCAGCTGCTACCTGGGGGGCTGCACCCAGCGATGGCTCCCCCCACCGCCCCTGCTCCCTGCTGGGGACATCCCCTGCCGGCAGGGACGCTGCTGCCCCAGCAGCCCATGGGGCTGTGGCCTGCGGCCGTGCCCCATGCAGAGCCCTCGCAGCCCGCAGGCACCTGCCTGCTGCAGGCCCCCGGCCGCCCCGGCCGCCCCGGCCGCCCCGGCCCCCCGCCACTTCTCTTGCAGGTACCGGCACTGCAGCAGCAGGTGCTCCCCGTGCCCTGCACCCTGCCCGCCAGCTGGGAGCCGCCGATGGAGCCCTTTCAAGACGCCGTGGTGCTCATGGAGGACCAGGGGCATCCAGCGCCCACCGACGTCTGCCCCCAGCCCGACACGACTCTGCTCACCTGCAGCGCTGCCACGCTGGAATCAGGCGGTGAGTTCAGGGGCCGCAGAGCGGGCGGCTGGCTGTCCGCACCGGCCAGCTGTGGGAAAGCTGGCATTGCCCCACTGGGGATGTTCTGGCTTTTCCAGCACGGACAACAAGCGCAGGCACCCCGCAGGACACCGCAGACATGGACGATCTGCTGGCATGGATCAACGACGGTGAGTCTGGGGGCAGCAGAGCTGGCCAGGCTGGTTGGCACCCAGTGGCTGTGGGAGAGCTGGCCTTGCCCCACTGGGCAATGGATTTTCTTCCTTCTCCAGAAGTCACATCCGAGACCGGCATCCTGGACAACAGCGAAGACTTTGACGATCTGCTGGCGTGGATCAGCAACGGTGAGTCTGGGGGCAGCAGAGCTGGTGGGGGGGTGTCTGCACTGAGCGGGCGTGGGAAAGCTGGCCCTGCCCCACTGGGCATTTTCTGCCTGTTCCAGAAGAGACACCCAGCAGCAAGAGACCGGAGGACGACGTGGAAATGGACATTTTGCTCACCTGGATTGTTGGTGAGTTTCTGGCTTCCAGAGGTGACGGGTGGCTGTCTGCAGCAGGTCAGCAGGTGTGGGAAGGCTGCCATCATCCTGGGGGTCTGGGGGATGCTCTTGCTTTTTCAGAAGCGACGAGTGCTCTGGAGGTCCCCCAGCACAACCAGGACCTGCCTGCATCCCCTGAGCTGCCTGAGCCGACCCCCCTGGCTGCCCCCGCACCTCTGTCGCCCCGCACCGCACATCTGATGGAAGAGGCGCGGCGGAGGCAGCCCCGGGTGCATCTCAGCCGCCTGGTGCTGCCCACCCCCCTGGCTGCCCCCACACCTCCATCGCCCTGCACTGCACGTCTGATGGAGGAGGCACGACGGAGGCAGCCCCAGGTGCTTCTCAGCCGCCTGCCACTGCCACCTGGCTGCATCTCCTGCCGGCTGGCAGACAAGCACCACGGGGACAGCAGCCAGCCGGCCAAGCACCCCGTGCCTCCTCTGATGCAAACTGGACAGCTCATGGAGGAGGCACGGCGGAGGCAGCCCCGGGTGCTTCTCAGCCGCCTGCCACTGCCACCCGGCTGCATCTCCTGCTGGCTGGCAGACAAGCACCACGGGGACAGCAGCCAGCCGGCCAAGTGACAGCACCCACCTGCACCACCACAAGAGGCAAGAGCAGCGGCTACAAGCAGCACACTGGCAGCATCCCCGCCACAACCAGGAAGCCACCGCATGGCCAGCATGTTCTAGGCCACAAACACCGGCGCTAGGCGGAGCTGCCTGTGCCAGCACGGCGGCCAGCAGGAGGACTCGGTGCCCATCACAGCCCAACAGCGGCTCCAGCGGGAGTGTACCAAGAAACCGGCCCACTTGCTGTAGCAGGAGACGTGGCCGTAGCCGACCGATGCGCTTCCCTGTAGCCCTGGGCTCCTCGCCGGCCCCCACGACACCCAGAGAGCAGCGGCAGTGTTCCAGGGGCACCAGCACCGGCCCCAGCCCTACCCCTCCCAAACTGGGCTGTCCGCAAACGGCATCTTGGACTGGGGCACTGCGGGGCTCTGAAGCTGATGGACCGCCAAAGCGTTGCACTGTCAAAGCTCCGGGCTGGGAAATGCTGGGTGGGGGGTGGGAAATGCTGGGTGGGGGGTGGGAGATGGTTGGCTGGGGGCGGAGGGGGTGGGAATTCTTGGGGTGGCCAATATTAGGGTGGGGGATGGCTGGCGGGTGGGAATTTGGGGTGGGGAATTGTTGGGCCGGGGGACTGGTTGGAGGGTGGGAGTTTGGGGTGGGCAATGAAATGGCTGTACTCTGCTACTGTTGGGGTGGGAATCTGGGGGGTGGGAAACCGTTGGGGAGACAAATGTCTGCGGTGGGAGATGGCTGGCATCAAAAATGACTGGACTCTGTAACTGCTGGCCCTGGAGATGTGGGGAGGGGGAGGGAACTTGGTGGGGTGGCAATTCTGGGGGAGAAATTGTACTCTGATAATGTTACACTCTCAAAGTGTTGGAATTTGGAGGAAGGAATTCCTGGGGTGGGAATCTGGGGGGCTGTTGTAATACCAGAAGAATTTTACAGAGCAGCAGCCGTGGATCAAGAGAAGGACTTCACAGAGCAGCAGCTGTGGAGCAGGATCAACAGCACGAGGACCAAGGACACCTCTAGGAAAAGAATGAATGGCTCCCGGCTTTGAAGGGGGGTTTTAGGGCTGTTATTGCGGTAGCTTTCCTCCAATGAGTGTGTGTGATTTTTAAACGCCTTCGTCTGTCTGCTATAAAAGTATGGCTTTTCGGGCAGTCAATGGACGCAGCTCAATTTAACCATGTTGCTGTGTGGCTGTTAGTCCTAGCGCGCTGGCCTTTTGCGTTCAGGTTAGCCAACGATTGTCTCAGAAACTAGAATTATTAGGAATTATCCATGTTCTCGTGCTGTTGATCCTGCTCCACAGCTGCTGCTCTGTGAAGTCCTTCTCTTGATCCACGGCTGCTGCTCTGTACAATTCTTCCGGTATTACAACAGGGGGCTGGGAGGTTTTTGGCAGAGGGAGGGAATTAATGGCAGGGGGGAGCGGGGTGGGGAGGGGGCGAGAAACTGATTGGGGGTGGGAGTTTTAGGGGGTGGGATGAGAAAGAATTGTTAGGGTGGGAAATGGTTGGGAATATTGTCATTTATTTACTGTTTGGTACGTTAAATGATTAAATGTCTTGCGTTCACCTTTGCTATACCTCTGCCTGCGGCCGTTCATTCAGTTAGAAAGCCCACCTCCCCGCGCCCCCTTCAGGGCCCACCTTCAGGGCAAACTGGGCAGCAGAAAGGGCAGTGTCCCAGATCTGCCACCACCATTGGACACAGCCCTCCCCTCCAGGATCCCCTCCCCTGTAGTGGAGGAGGCTCGCTGCGATCCCAGACACAGCCATCAGTCGCCAGGTGCAGAGAGGACTGAGCCAGGCTGCACCCTGCAGTACCCAGCAGCAGGATCAGAGTCTGAGGCCTGCCTAGGTCGTGTGGCTGCGCTGCAGGCTGAGGGATGGAGAAAGCCCCATCTTGAGATTTTTTCGGTTCCTGAGGGTTCCCCCCTCCATCTTGCTCTGCTCCAGCCCCAGCCGCAGGCCGGTGTCCCCGACAGGTTGCTGTGGTTGCAGAGCTGGACTTGGCCCTTGACCTGTGCCCCTGTCCCCACCATCCACCTTGCCTTCTCACCCCTCTCTATCCAGTTCACGCCCCATCTCCCTCACCTCCATGTCCCACCTATGTCCTCTCTACGCCCTCTTCCTAGTCTTCTCCATATCCCCTCCATCTTCTTTCCGAGTCCAATCTATGTCCCCTACTTCTACGGCCCCCCCATAAGCCCTCTGGGTCCCGTCTGTCCCTGCACACTAGGAATGCCATACATGGCTGCAGAGCTGCAGCACTTACAGCGTCGATGACTGCTGAGATGACCGACCTCCCTGCAGCCTCACTGCCAGGAACAGAACTGCTTGGAGCACGGCAGCCCCCCAGAAACAAACCAAACCAAACCAAACCACACCAAACCAAACCAAACCAAACCAAGCCAAACCAAGCCAAACCAAGAGCTTTAGCACCCAGCAGGCAGAGTGAGGGAAGGAGAACACGGCCCATGTCACAACCCACTGCTCCATACAGCTCCACACAGAACCAGAAAGCAGAGCAGGAAAGTGGAGAGAGCTGGCCTAACTCTTGCAGGACTGTAGCCAATAGCCCAGAGAAGAGGAGGAAGCAAGGCAGAAGGCAAGGTTATGTCTGTGTGTCTGTCTGAAGGAAACTGAGCTGCAGACGTTCAGAGCGCTGCTCAGTGCAGCCATGGCACAGACAGCTGCACAGAACAGGGCTCCAGGAGCACTGACAGCTGCTGAGGCACTGCTGGGAAGGAAGGGGGAGCTGCCATTCATCCCTATGGAGAAAGTGCCAACGGAGAACCAGGAACGCCCAGCACAGATCCACCTGGAGCAGCAAAACCAGCAGAGCTCCCCGAGAGAGAAATGCTTCCTCGGCAGCTCCTGCCTGTGCTGCACTGCCGCACCCAGACATGGGCCCTGCTCTCCCTTCTCAAGCCGTGGGCTGGGAGCTGCGTCCTTCCCAGGCAGCACAGCAACTGCTCAGCACACTGCAGACCGCTCCCCCAAACCATCCTCACAGTGCCTTACCTCCTGGCAGGCTCAGGGAAGGAGCAGCCGGCGACCTGAGCCCACAGGCCCAGCCCTGCACAGCCCTGCACCCAGCACTGTCATGGCGGCGCCCGGAGCTGCCGCACAGCATCCTGGGAGTGGTAGTTCCTGCGGGGCCTGCAGCTCCCAGCAGGCCCTGCAGCTCCCAGCAGGCCCAGGCGAGGGCAGAGGGGAGCGGTGCTGTCAGCCCGGAGCTCGCCCAGAGAGCCCAATGTTCGCAGCACTTCACACCAGGCACTTGGGACTCGGCTCTTTCTGTCCAGAACGTCCCTGAGCTGCTCAGAAAGCACAACTGCGTCACCCTCGCTGCGCTGTGCAAAGGAGGCTGCCATTGCAGGCTCGGCTCTGACCTGGTCCAGCAATGCACTTCCTTGCAACTGGAGCACTGACACGCTTGCTTCTTGCAAGTAGCAATCGCCCACTGCTTTGCACACCTCTGTGCTCATGCAAATGGGCACGACCCCAGTCTTGCACTCCCCGCCTGCACACAGACACACACACACACGTACCTCCTCGTCCTTGCACGCCCTCCCACATGCATGCACAAATCTCTGCAGTGCATGGACACACTTGTGTAGCTGCACAAATTTGTTCACCCCTGCACACCTACATGTGTGCAACCCCCCCTTGCTCATAACTCCATGCACGCTCACTCATGCATGAAGACTTGCACAGCCTTGTCAACAGCCATACACACAAGTGTGCAAGAACAAACAGTACACCTGCAAACACCTTTTTGCACACGTGACATTCAACACAATGCACACCCTGACATTCAACACCAGAAGAGAATTCAACACTCGAGAATGAAGAATGCACATCTGGCTTCAAGGAATGCAACTCTCCTATCTCCAGAGATCCCCACCCTCTCAGTGTGCCATCTCACCTGGACGTGAGTGTCCCTCACAGCCAGCCAGAAAAGCAAGCAGAGGCTGAGACCAAGGAATCCCTCCCTGATGTGCAGCTCTCTGACAGCTTCCCTTACACAGAGTGCTGGCCGCAGCCGTGTGCATTATCACATGCACTTGTGTGGGCAGTTGGTGTCTAGACATGAAGGAGACTTGTTAAGTGCTCTGCTGACACCCAGGGACAGACAGAAAATTTCAAGGGGGAGCTGGAGTATGTATAGAAAGGATGTACAGACCTACAGTTAAGGATGTGGATTTGCATCTGAGTCCGTGCCTGCAGATGATACAAGCGCTATGCATTGTCACCCAATGGAAATGATCAAACAGTTGCTTTGGTACAGACTGTCTGTAGGGCTCATGAAGTGTGGCCTTCCAAGGTACTTCAGGTGCCCTAAAAAACAGAGGCAAGCAGCGATGATTCCTTTCTCTCTTGATTCTAATACTTGTAGGTAGAGAGCTTGAGAAAGACTTTGGAGGCTCTCCTCAGCCTCTTCCTTTCCTCGTACCTTTACAAAAGCAGACTTCCAGAAAACAAGAAGACTGGACACGCATTTTGGGTTTGGTTATTTTTATTTTTTAATTTTTTTTAATAATTTTGTTGTTGTTGTTTTGGTGTTTTTGATGTTTTTGGTGGTTTTGGTGTTGTTTATTTTTTAATCCAGTCCAATGTAATAAATTCTCAGTCATAGAAGTGATGAATTTTTAAGGTCTCGCTGCTGTTGGACCACACTCCACTTGAACATCAAGTGGAGCAGGAGGTAGCCTTCATCCAGAAAGGTGGAATCTTGATTAGATGTTGCTGTCTTATGGAGAGGAATCTTGGCATCCCCCAGGCTGAGCCAACACACATGCACAGATTTCTAGATGGTGACCATAACTTTCTGCCACTGCTCCTGCTGCTTCATCATCAGTATCCAGCAGGAGATCACGAAGCAATGGAGGCACGGTGGTATCCAGGTCATCATCTGAAACTTCTTCCACCAGATTGGAAGGGACCAGTCCTCTTGTGCCGTCCGTCAGCTCTCCCAGAAACCAGCCATCCTCATCCATGTCTCCACAGATGTAAATGTATTGTCCAGCTGTCAGTGGAAGCTCATTTTCTGGGTCCTCATTAGGGCCATCAAAAGGATCGTAGCTGTGACGAGCTAAGAATCTTCGTATTAGTGGTGATGTTGGTCTGCAAGAATGCATGCTGCAGACTGCCATTGGCCACACTTTTGATTCCCCCTGCTTTTCCTGGGGGTTGGAGCATTCCTGTTCAGGATTTCTGTGCAGCCTCAGCTCTTTCCCATTCTCCTGGAGCTGCACGCATTTCTCGTCCAGACGCTTGCCGAGCGCTCCAAGTTTGACCTCAGCCTGCTGGAGACTCTGCAGCTTCTGGCACACTTCTGGAGAGCATCCCTCTCTCAGCAGCTGGTTCTGGGCCTTCAGGGCCTGGAACTGCCTCTCCAGGTTGCTCAGAACTTGTAGGGGGCAGCTACACTGTTCCAGCAGCTTGCTGCTTGTGCTGCCTGGGAACCCCAGGTCTTCCTTGGCCGTCTCATTCTCCTTTTCCAAATTCTGTCCCTGCGGCTGGTTGACTTCCTCTGCCTTCTCTGTGTCCTCTTCAGATGTGGAAGAGGCCTCCTTGAGCTGATGGACTCTTTCCCACAGCTGCTGGGTACGGAGGCTGAGCGTACGCGTCTTGTCCTTCAGCCACTCCACCTCCTCCTGCATCTGCTGAGAGCTTCTGCTCCTCAGCAGGCAGCTCTCCTCTTCAGGGAGGATGCACTGTCTCTGCAGTTCCTTCGGCTTCCTCTGCAGATGGACGTTTTGCTCCTGCAGCTCCCTGCGCTCAGGTGGGCAGGCCTCTTGTTGATCTGCAGCCTGAACACCCACCTCTGCTACAGCCCGATGGCAGGCCCTGGCCTCGTTGCAGGAGGCGGGTGGCTGCCCCTCCCCGTGCTCCAGGATGTACTGCAGGAAGTGTCTTCTCTGCTCCTGCAGCTCACGCTGGAGGCGCAGGGTATGGGCTGCCTGCTCTCCGCGGGACTTCCAGCAGAGCTGCCGCTGGACTTCCAGCTGCATTCTGCGGTCCACTCTGCTGCTGCCGCTCTTCAGCAGCACCTCTGTCAGCTGCCGCTGCAGATGCCATGCCTGGCGGATGGTGTCATTGCGGCGCTTCTGCATCAGCTCCTGCATCTGGCACAGTTGGGCCTCCTTCTCCTGCAGCAGTTGGCGGATCTCTGCTTTCCACTGCCTCAGGCTCTGCTCCCGCTGGCACTGCAGCTTTGATACCCGTTCCTGCTCCCACTTGGAGAGCAGTCGGTCGGACAGCAGCTGCCGCTCCCGCTCTGCCGCCTCCTGCCGCTCACGTCTCTCGCTGGCCCAGCGGCGTTGCAGCTCCATGGAGCGGAGCTGCTCGCCCTCCAGCTGGTCCTGCAGTGCCTCCAGCTCCTGCCTGTTCTCCTCCCGCCACGCAGGACAGGCGGGGGGCTGTGCTGGGCCCCGGCGAGGAGAGGGCCGGCTGCCCAGGAGCCCCAAGTCTTCCTTGGCTGTCTCTGGCACCTAGAACCAGAAAATCATAGAATAACAGAATGGTTTGTGTAGGAAGGGGTCTCCAAGATTCTCCCGTTCCAAGCCCATGCCATGGGCAGGGACAGCTTCCACTAGGTCAGGATGCCCAAAGGTGCATCCAGCTTGGCCTGGAGCACTGCCAGTGGTATGGCAACCACAGCCTCTCTGGGCAACCTGTGCCAGCGCCTCTGCACCCTCACGGTGCCCCATCTTTCTTCCTTATATCTCATCCAGATCTCCCCTCTTCTACTTTTAGGGTGTTGTATCACCACCCTCCCTTACAACCAGTTCCTCTCCAGCTTTCTCCTGGTCTCCTTCAGGCACTGGAGGGCTGCTCTTTGGTGTCGCCAGAAATTCCCCTCCCCAGGCTGAACAATCCCTATTCTCTCAGTGTGTTATCTCACCTGGACGTGAGTGTTCTTCACAGCCGGTCGCCTGGAGCCCTGCTCTGCACGGTGGTGGCACAGAGCTCCTTCTCTGTCCTGGGAGCAGGATGTTCCATGGCTTTCTGTGTGAGGGGACTTGCCCTCCCAGCTCCCCACGATGTACTGGTTGAAGAGCCTCCTCTCCAGCTCCAGCTGATGCTGGAGGTGGCGGATGCAGGCAGGCTGCTCACCATCCGTCTCCCAGCGCAGCTTGCTGAGGACGTCCTGCAGCTGGGCAGGGGCCTCCCTGCTGCACCTGGCGGGGTTCCTCAGCACCTTGGCCAGCTGCTGCTGCAGCTCCCGAGCCCGGCGCAGGGCCGCATCGCACTCACGCTGCAGCAGCTCCTTTGTTGCCTGCAGCTCGGCCTCCTTCCAGCGCAGCAGCTGCCGGGTCACCGTCGCCCGCTGCCGCTGCTCCCACTCCTTCAGCCGCTGCTCTTCCTGGGCCTGCTGCTTCTCCCAGGCACAACGCAGCTGGTCGACCAGCAGCTGCCGCTCCCGCTCTGCCACCTCCTGCAGCTCACATCTCTCAGCAGCCCAGCGGCGCTGCAGCTCCTGGCAGTGGAGCCGCTCGCCCTCCAACTGGGCCTTCAGCACCTCCAGCTCCCAGCTGTTCTCCCGCTGCACAGCGCAGGCCGGGGGCTGTGCCGGGCCTCGGCGGGGAGAGGGCCGGCCGTACTTGGCTTGTCCCCGTCCCGCGCTGTCTCGCAGCATGGCCACGGGGATCTGAAAAGACCCTTGGCCTCCAAAAGCTGTGGCCAAAGGCCACCGACAGTCGCTCTCCTTTGTGGGGTCTGCAAGGACAGCTGCCCCTGACCCCGTAGCGCCCACTGCCTCTCGTCCCTGTCGCAAGGGTGTGCAGACAGTGAATGCCGTGGGGGTGCTGCGCCAGTGGCCTTCTGTGCTGTGTGCTGGCCCAGCTCATAATGGAGGGTGGGGCAGTGGCCTTCAGTGCTATTGGACAGTGCGACCCTGTGCCCCCTGCACATAATGGAGGGCGGGGCAGTGGCCTTCTGCGCTGTGGGGCAGTGCGGCCTTCTGGCCCAGCACCAAATGGAGGCTGGGGCACAGTGGCTTTAAGCGGTGTTGGGCGGAACCGCCTCCTACAGTGCTGGGCTGTACGGACCACCTTTCGTGGCGCTGGGATGCGTGGACTTCTCTGGCACTGGAGAAGAACAGCAGCGGGTCGTCCAGTTCACTGTGGTTTCCATTTAGATGGCAATAAAGGAAACATCTCACCATACCTACGAGCTAGTTAAGTTAAAAGAACCTGGTTGCCGGTGTACCCTGCTCGAGGAGCTGCTGGAGCAGACAGCCAGGCTGCTGCAAGATATCAGCAACCCGAGGAGCTCTTGGGAATCTCTGAGGGAGACAGACAGGAGGAGGTGTGAGCCTACTTCCACCGCAGACACGCAGCCTCATCCTGAGTCCCTGCGAGTGGGAGTAGCCAATCCAGCTGCTCATCTGCAGGTCAGAGATCTAGACAGCCCGAGAGGGGAAAGGGGCTGGAGCCTCGTCTCTACTCTAAGCAGAAGGAAGCGTCTGCTCCCAAGCCCCCATGGTGCTGCCAACCCCTGCAGTGTCCCCTGCAGCGTCCCTGAGTGAGAGATTTGAGGTGTGAGAGGCAGACTGTGTTTTTGCAGTGGAAATAGCCAGTATTTCTGTTTGTAGCTTAAGTTGCTTTTCACAGAGAAAGCTTCCAAACAGAGTAAACTTGAGACTAGGGCATTCTGACCATAGTAAAATAAGCACAGGCATCAGGTGAGGTAATTATGTAGGGTAGGGGAGAGTCCGGTACAGGACAGAAGTAGTGCAGGCTGTTGAAAACATTGCCCTCCTCTCGATGTAAGAAGCACAGAACATGCCCAAAGACAATGGGTTGCTAACAGACATTGTGTGGAAGTGTAACGTAGCTGTGGAAGTGTAACGCAGTAAGAGCTTCGGTAGACTGTGAGCCTGAGATGCTCGACCAGTGGGTGCCAGGAGAGGCTCTACCTGCGCCAGACCCAGGGTATATAACAGAATGGGTTTCACCGACAAGTTGTGCAATTGTCAGCAGTGGGCGCACACACTACTGCAGTGCTGAATAAACAGCTCTTCACAGAGAGCTGTTATATAATAAACAATGCTGAATAAACAGTTCTTCTTTCCTGACTGGAAATTCTTGAGTGTGTTCCTCACAGAGGCTCTTGCACAGGAGAGGGATGAAGGTCTGCAAAGTGGTCCAAACTCATGCCTTGAGAAGCACACTGAGAATACAGGGAGTAACAAGCACAGGGAGCGAGGCCGGTCAGGTCACTGCCTCAACACCAGTGTCACCAAAAACGGGCGGAGAGTCTTAGTAACTGGGGACTCCTTGCTGGGGGGCACTGAGGCTCCCATTTGCCACCCAGATAATCTCTCCAGTGAGGCACGCTCTCTTCCAGGGGCACATGTTAGAGACAGTGGGAAGGCTCCACCATGGCTCATTAAACCGGAAGACTGCTATCCTTCTGTTGTCATTCAGGCTGGGTCCCAGGATGCTGCAATGAGGAAACTAAAGAATGTTCAACAGGACTTTGCATCCCTTGGAAAGATGCTGAAGGGATCAGGGATGCAGGTAGCATTCTCCTCTGTCCTTCCAGTGGACGGCTGGGACCCAGGAAGATGGAGGAGAACATGCTGGCTGAGGGGGTGGTGTCTTGATCAAGGCTTTGGGTATTTGGATCTCGGGCAGGCCTTTGAGAAACTGGGTATGTGGGCTCCTGATGGACTCAACTGAGTGAGTGGGGCAGAAGTGTGCTGGGGAACAAGCTCTCTGGATTGACTACCAGGGCTTTAAACTGGGTCTGAGGGGGGAAGGGAGGGGAGTTAGATGTGACAGGGTTACAGGTATGAGGATTACAGATGTGAGGATTACAGGTATGTAGTGAGGATTACAGGTATGTAGTGAAGCTGTGCAGGGAGAAGATTAGGAAAGCCAAAGAGCAGCTAGAACTGAGCTTGGCTGCTAAGGTAAAGGAGAACAGTAAATATTTTTATAAACACATCAACAGCGAGAGGAAGGCTAGGGAAAATCTCCACCCCTTGTTGGATGCTGAGGGCAACTTAGTCACCAAGGATCAGGATGAGGCTGAGCTACTTAATACCTTCTTTGCTTCAGTCTTTAATAGTAAAACTTGTTGCTCCCTGGGAACACAGGCCCCTGCACTGGTAGATGGAGGGGGAACAGAATAAGCCCTGCATTATCCACTATGAGATAGTTTTGGACCTGTTTCAAAAGCTGGATGTTTACAAGTCCATGGGGCCTGGATGGATTGCACCCTAGAGTTTGCGCCTAGAGTTTCCTGCATTTTGGTCACAACAACCCCAGGCAATCCTACAGGCTTAGGGAGGTGTGGCTGGAAAGCTGCCTGATGGAAAGGGACCTTGGTGTGCTGATGGACAGTCAGCTGAATATGAGCCAGCAGTTTGCCCAGGTGGCCAAGAGGGCCAATGGCAACCTGGCTTGGATCAGGAATGGTGTGGTGAGCAGGACTAGGGAACTCATCCTGCCCCTGTTCTCGGCACTGGTGAGGCCTCATCTTGAGTGCTGTGTACACTTTTGGGCAGTACAAAAAAGACATGGAGGTGCTGGAGCAGGTCCAGAGAAGGGCAACAAGGCTTGTGAAAGGCTTGGAGAATCAACCCTATGAGGAGAGGCTGAGGAATCTGGGGTTGTTTAGTCTGGGGAAAAGGAGGCTGAGGGGAGACCTTATGGCTCTCTTGCAGTATCTGAAGGGTGCTTACAGTGAGAGCAGGACAAGTCTCTTCTCACTGGTGACAAGTGACAAGATGAGAGGAAATGGCCTCAAGTTGTGCCAGGGCAAGTTCAGGTTGGACATTAGGAAACACTTCTTTACAGAAAGGGCAGTTAAACACTGGAATGGGCTCCCAGGGAGGTGGTTGAGTCACCGTCACTGGATGTGTTTAAGAGCAGTTTGGATGTGGTGCTCAGGGATATGATTTAGCAGAGGGTTATTAGAGTTAGGGTACTGGTTAGGCAGTGGTAGGACTTGATGATCTTCGAGGTCTTTTCCAACCTGGGTAATTCTATGATTCTATGAAGCTTGGAAATGTCTAACTTGATAATCCATATCCAAGAACTTGTCCCGTGCAGGGTCTCACAGGAAATGAGGTAGAGGGGACCTGACAACCAACGAGCAAACCAGCTGCTGCTGCTGGCCTCTCAGAGGCACTGGCAGATGGGAGCCTGAAAGCAAAAACCCAGCCAGAAGCCCAAGGATGGCCTGTCAACTGCTGCAGGCTGATGGCACCACACATTCTGTTGATCACCTGTGTGCTTCCTGCTGGACTGTGGGTTTCTGAGAACATCCGACCCCGTCAGCTCCAAATGAAGGAGGGCAGACAGAGTCACTGCATGTCCTTTATTCTGTAAGGTTCACAGAGAGCCTGGTTCATTATGTACAATGTGTATGGGCTACACTACAAAGGTACAAACTGAGTAGGAATTTATTTGCCTAATATATATAAAAAGAATAATAATGAATTCCACATATAAAATGTACAGAACAATCAATAAAATATAGCTTGATTCAGAAAGAAGCTGTATTACATGTCATGAATCTGAAAACATGGGCAGTTCACTGCTTTTGAAACACATCTGGTCATCACTTTCCTCACTGCATCCTTGACCTCCCGGTTCCTCATGCTGTAGATGAGGGGGTTCAGTGTTGGAGGTACCACTGTGTACAGAAGTGCCAAAATCAGGTCCATGGATGGGGAGGAAAGGGAGAAGGGCTTCAGGTAGGCATAAAAGACAGTGCTGAGAAACATGGAGACCACGGCCAGGTGAGGGAGGCACGTGGAGAAGGCTTTGTGCCGTCCATGCTCAGAGGGCATCCTCAGCACGGCAAGGAAGATCTGCACATAGGACGCGACTATGAAAACAAAGCACCCAGAAGCTAAACTGGCACTAAAAATGACAAGCACAACTTCCCTGAGATTTGATTCTGGGCAGGAGAGCTTGAGGATCTGGGGGATTTCACAGAAAAACTGGTTGACAACATTCCCTCGACAAAGAGGCAGTGAAAATGTACTGGCAGTGTGCATCAGGGAATAGAGAAACCCAGTGCCCCAGGCAGCTGCTGCCATAGTGACACAAGTACTGCTGTCCATCAAGGTCCCGTAGTGCAGGGGCTTGCAGATGGCAACGTAGCGATCATAGGACATGATGGTGAGAAGGAAATATTCTGCTGAGAGGAAGAAGAGAAAGAAAAAGAACTGTGTAGCACATCCTGCGTAGGAGATGGCCCTGGTGTCCCAGAGGGCGTTGGCCATGGCTTTGGGGAGAGTGGTGGAGATGCAGCCCAGGTCGAGGAGGGCCAGGTTGAGAAGGAAGAAGTACATGGGGGTGTGCAGGCAGCGGTCGCAGGCTACGGCTGTGCTGATGAGGCTGTTGCCCAGGAGGGCAGCCAGGTAGATGCCCAGCAAGAGCCAGAAGTGCAGGAGCTGCAGCTGCCGCATGTCTGCCAAGGGCAGCAGGAGGAACTCATTGATGGAGCTGCTGTTGGGCATCTGCTGTTGCTGGGCTTGGAGTCCTGCTCAGAGTGCAGAAGATAATGACAAATCCAGACCATTCTCAGACACTCCTACTGCTATACTATAAAATTTTCCCTTTCCCTATGGATACTGTTCGTTTAACTCCAGAGCTCGAATTTATTTTCATGAGTTTCACCATCCCTTAAGGAGTAGAAGATTTGGGAGCTCTTTGTTTCTTCTAATTTCCTAATCATGTCCAAGCCTCCTAGATATTTTCCTCTGTACTCCAGCTTCTCTTCGAGACCCCAGCCCCAGTCTGTGTGCTCTTTCATTTGTCTTTGAGAAATCTGCCAGTTTGCAAGACAAGTGAACTACTAATGTCTGCAGAAAATGAAGAGAACAGAAACTGATTGTATCATTTCAGGAAGGAAAGGCTGAAAGCATAGCCTCTGTGATTGTTGAGAAAACAACGGATGGACGGAAGAAATACTGATGTGTCTCATAGCTGTGTTCAAATTTGACAGCCCCTATGAGACTTCTGCCTCCAATCCTTTCTGTCTTCCCTCAGAACAGGAAATGAAAAATCCCTGCCCTGGCTCTCCTCTTGCAAAGTACCCTCACAAACATTCTGTTGTGCAGTGGAGCTGTGATCCCCTGCCCCAGGCAGCAGCTGTGGCAGCACAAGCCCTGCCGGGGGGCTCCTTCCCCCCACATGTCTCCCCGCAGCACCCTGGGCAGCTCCCCGGGCAGGCTGAGTGCTGAGCCTGGCAGGCGGCAGAGTCCCATAGCCAGCACACAGCCCCTGGGGCACAGCAGGGACCCTGCTCTGCAGGACACACATGGGCACCCACCTGCAGCCCCGGCTGCACAGCCTGCAGCCATGCTGGGACACGCAGCCCTCAGGGCTGTGCTCTGAAACTGCAGAATGGAAGCCCTCAGCTGGAGCAGAAGGCTTTTCACACAGTAAATTAACATGCAGAGCATGCAGCCAGATCTGCTATGGGATGTCCCTGGTTTGATAACTCTCTATGAAAAGCAGCTGCATAGACTGCAGTGAGACTTACCGTGTCATGGTCTGTGTGCAATGCTTTTGCTTTGAGATCACAGCCTGCTCACACCATACACATCCTGTAAGCTCTCTTTCCCCTTTCTCTCCTCTCCAGTAAGCTGCAGGCTGTGCTGTGCACAAGAGCTGCTCCTGGGCTTAGCTGTGTCTCCACAGTGCTGCCCATGTGTATGAGCTCCCTGTGTCCCATGAGCCTGGCCCAGCTCAGCAGCAGAGGATGTCATTGTTATCCTTCCCACTCGTCTCCCCTGAGATGTCCCTGGGTCTTCTTGGCAAAGAGCTCCTGAAAGACAACAGCATCATGACTGTACTTAGAAATCTGTTGAAGTAAACACCAGATGTCCAGTGGACAGTGACTAATTCCAGATATATGGGGAGTCCTACTAGGTAGTGTTTGCTGAAACAAATACGTCACACAGACAAGGACGGGGAGGGTTAAGCTTCCCCTGTGATGGACAGTGATCCAGCTGGGGTACTGCAAGCGCCTCATCTCTTCCTGCAAACCCTGGGCCAGAAATGGGATTCAGATCCCCACAGACATGCAGGATCATTCGTATTCCTCTGGTTCAGGTCAGATGTGCACAAGGAGTTGCCTGCATGTGAGCTCCTGCTCTGAGTCCTCGGTCATTCAGCAGGGAGGCAGTTGCTCACACACAGACACTGGGTGATGCCCAAGGTGCCTGGAGTGCATCTGGATGTGTGCCAGTGCTTGTAAACCACGTGGGAAATCCCTGAGATCGACACCTCCTTCCTGAGCATCAGCTGAGGGACAGATAGGGGATAGCACCGGCTGTCTGGTGAACTCACATGCAACAGCAAGTGCAGCACAGGGCCTTCAGGAAAGCCATGCCCATGGTGTGTCCATGTTGCTACGTCAAGACCAAGACCCACGATTGGTATAATGTCTGTGTGCCACCTTCTGTACACTAATACCAGAGATGAGCTATCCAGTCAGGCTCTGTCCAATGATGCTTTCCAATTACGATGTTTACTTCTGTGGTTGTGCACTACTGCAAACACCAACACACAATAAGCTAGAAATCTTGGTAGAGATGCAGGCCAGGGCTCCTGTTTGGACCACAGGGACACAGTTTAATGGCTTCCACGACTGCACTGTAGCACAAGGGGGATACAGGGTCTTTACGAGGGATGTCCGAGGAGAGAAGGAAGGATGACTGCCCACTGTGAGAGTGCACTGAGCTCTGCCTGGAGAAGCAAGAGCAGCCAGGTCAGAGCTAATGGAAATGGAAAACAGAGGAGACCATCAGTGCCTGTTCCTGTCCTTCTGATCAGGGAGAGGAAGTGGAAGGTGCCCTCGGCTAACTGATGGGAGCTTGATGCTGTCAGAACCTTGTCCCATTTGGGGGCCTTTTTGACTCCAGTATCTTCTGCAGGGACAGCACAGAAGGGCATGTGCCATCCAGAAGATCTCAGGAGATCACAGATGGCAGCTTCTTGACCAAGCCATGGAGGAAGCAAAGAGGAGAGGTTCTCTGCTGGATCTCATGCTCTCTGGCAAGGAAGGTCTGGTGAGGAATGTGAAGGTCAAAGGAGCATCAGACCTTGTGCAAGATACAAATGGGTCTCTATTTATCTATCTATCTATCTATCTATCTATCTATCTATCTATCTATCTATCTATCTATCTATCGACCATAAGCTTAAAGGATGTTCATTAATGTCAATAAAACTGAAACAGATAATTGAAGACAAACACAGAAATCAATGAAAATGTGTTAACCCTTCTCAACATGAGATCTTCTCACTAGACCTGTTCCATTTTGAGTTGTAAAAATGAGCATTTAGGGGATTTTGTGTCTTCTTTTTTTTTCCCCTGCAATTACGATGTTTTCCAGAACTGTGTTTGCAGAACACAGATGCCTTCAGGGACAGGGACACAGACAGTGGTGCCAGAGCCAATGCCCTGTGACTAAAGCCCGGCATCTGTTGCTGCTCTTCCCTGCTTCCTATTTGATGTCCCTCATCCTCCAGGAGTCTCCAGCTCTCCTAAATAAATAGCCATGGCTAAGGGCATGTTTTCAGCAGGCCATTTGGACATGCGCTCCTTCCACTGCCTTTCAGATTTCCCCATCCCTTGCTTTTTGTTCACTCAGATACCTCCCAACTGTCTGACTGATTTCTGACTTTCAGGGATATTACTGGAATTTGCTCCATCTCTCCAAAGTCTGATGGATTCTGTTGTCAACTCCTTCACCGTGATTCTACTTATCCCATCCTATCTGTGACTATCTCATTTCTTGTACAGATATTCCCTGTGAAAGACAAACCTCAATAGATGAAGCATGGACATGGCATGCAGTCAATTGGTGTGTTTTAGTGTTCATTCAATTGCATTTCCTTTCCTTCTGATTGTTGGCCAAAAAAAAAAATAAAGAGAAATCTTTCCTTGCCCATGCGCAGCTGGATCTCTGAGGAAAACCAGTGGGAGTTGGTGCAAAGGTGATTTAAAATTGAGAGGGTGACTGTAGAGGAAATGAGTGATGTGAGGAAAAGTGATGCAAGTCCCATGGGGCCAATGTGAGTACAACTGGATTGGGAAGGTTGAGAATGAACTTTGTTCACACAGTAACAGAATAGAACCCATTTGGGACACCCTGGAGTGACATGAGTTGCAAAGTGCTGCTTGAATATCTTGTTTAAACCCAATTATAAATAAATAGACAAGAAATGTCTGCTGGATTCTTCCTCTTTAAGCTCTTTCCAGATAGCTCTCCATTTTGCTGAACAAGTTCTGATAACCTGAAGATGATGATAGGAAGGCACAGGGCAAAAGACACAGGAGAGCTCTTGAGGTGGTAAGGGGCCCCAGGGGGCATTTGCTGCTGAGTCCATCAACCTCCAGTGCAGAATGAAGACTGCACAAAGCTCTCAACGAGACAAAGGCAGAAGTAACAGTGAAGTTTCTTGGAGTATGAATGGGTCCACTGAGGGCCATTATCAAGCAAGCTTCCCTAGGGACTTGTTAGAGCAGATAACTGGAAGCCATGACTACAGGCAGGCAAAGACACTGGCATGGTGGCTCTAATGCAGAGAAACCCCTCCTTTGTCTTACGAAGCAGACAGGCCATGACTGGATTCCCAGGCCCTTGGCAGGGATATTCTGTCCCTCATGTTGCCTGAGGGCCCTTCCTGGGCAGTGGGATGGAGGTTTGCATGATGTCAAATGAAAGACACAGGGACAGAAGATCCCAGGCTCTGCATGGGCTGCAGGGACACTGTGAGGTTCATGTCCCATGTGTGCCCTGTGTCTCACTGCAGGATGTGGGATGTGAGAAGGGCCCAGTGTGAACAAGTATTCAATCCCAATGAACCTCTGAACTTCAGATCTCTCAGTTTCAGTGCCCACCTTTGCACACCCTCCCATAGTTTGATGTCCTTTATGTTCTGTGGTGCCCAGAAGTGCTACCAGTGCTCCAGGTGAGGCTGTAGCAGTGCAGAGCAGAGAGGGATGATCCTTTCTGTCACCCAGCTGGCAATACCTTGCTTGTTGCAGTCCAGGAAGCTGCTGGCTTTCCTGGCTGCCTGGGCACACTGCTGACTCACATTCATTTTGATGTTGAACAGGACCCCCAATCCTTCTCAGTCAGACCGCTCTCCAGTGTCCCATATCCAGTCAGTGTGTACGTTCAGGGTTGCCCCTACCCGGGTGCACAATCGGGCACTTGTTATACTTTATGCACTTGGTGCTGAGTACCAACCGGTACCCAGTTCTCTGACTTGCCCACATTTCTCTTCAAGTCCTCTCCACCCTCAGTGGAGGAACACAGTACCTCCTCATCTGGTATCACCAGCGAACTTTCTCGGAACAACTTCTAATCCTGCATGCAAGTCATCTGCAAAATCATGAATGAGAAGTGGTCCTAAAATGGAGCCCTGGGTAACCCTGCTAATGACCATCTACCAGCCTGATGGAACCCATTGACTATAATCCTTTGGGCCTGACTTAATGGCCAACTGCTAGCCTGACCCTTGACTTATTCAGATGCCAATGAAATGAGAGCCCTGTGCAAACTAAGGTGTCTGCTGTGAAAGAACATTGATGTGCCATAGTTTTGCAATACCTCGAAATCCGGACTATTGCACAGATGGAGCAGAGAGGAAGATCTGTCTTTTCTGCTGTGATCTCACCCATTTGGTAGGTAGAATAACACTACATGCGACATGGGGACAGTGTCTCTGCACTGCTCTGCTCTCACCTGCTCCGCTCGCAGGGGAATGGGGCGGTGGGTTGCTCTCATGTCAGCGCAGACAAACTTACTTTCCCTTAAACCCTTTTTCCTCTGTGCACTATTCCACTATTCGCACCCTCATTTACATTTCCATATACCCTCAATTACACTTCCACATACCATTAACAATTACACTTCTTATACCATCAAAACAGTTTGTCAGACAATACAGTTCTTCAGTTCCCATAAACACCCTTAGTACCATATAACTTTCCCATAACAGTCCCTATCGTTCAGCTCTAAACATATGTGTGGACAGACAATACAGAGTCTTTCACTTCATCTGTCTCTGACCATTTCCCTTGCAGGAGGTAGGAACGGTGGATCGGGACTCCACACTCAACCCATAACTATGCTGTGTCTCACTCGCACCACAGTCACTCTGACATTTAGATCAGAAACCATGGTTTATTCATCATACACAATGCTGATGATGTTTTCTAGCTGGAATCTTAATTACGCTCGTACCCTGGTTGAGCAGTTGCAAACTTTAAGGTTTTTCCCAGAGTCAGCTTGATACATGGTACCAAACACTTACAGCAGGTGATAATAATGGCCATACAACCTATAAGCCCCATGATTACAGCTTGGAGAACCCAGGTTACCATTTGACAGGATATCCACTATATCCCATACCTGTAGGAGAGACCAACCTAGCTCTGTCCTATTGCCAAACACCTGGGGGAGAGCGCTTGCTCTTTTTTTCATGCATATGACTTTCATAGGAACTCCTCCAAGGAGTCTTCCTACCCCAGCTGGCAACCTAAGCCATGAGCTCACCTCCCAAGGGGCAGCACGGATGGCCGTACCCTGTATAGGATGTCTCCTCAGGACTTATGGGCTCCCCTTACCATACACATAACCGGTCTGCCTATGGATGGTTTTTGCCTGTCCCCGCAGTGATCAGGTGAGGAAGGGAGTCCTTCTGAGAAATCTCAGGGTATACCAAAAGTGTCCTCCCTCTCAGCTGGCCCCGCAGCCAAACAGAGCTGGTCCCATCTGGGTTGCCAAATTGACTTGCAAAATCAAACTCTAAAAACCAGTGTTATATTATGAATATGCATTTATTCAGTGCCAGGTTCAAGGAGGATCACCCCTTCTGTCTTGCACACCATCAAGCAGAAGTGTTACGTATTTAAAAGCCAAGCTCATACATATTCAATAAATTTCCTGGAATTCACCTATATATTCATTCTTTCCACTAACTCTTTTACATATGCCTCTCCCTCTCCTCATGCAGTTTATAGCGGGGGTCTCCCTCCAGTGGTCGTGGGGATGAAGTCAGATGTCTTTCTCGCGAAGGCTCAAAGTCTTCCTCGCTCTGTCCTTTTTGCATTGTCATGTTTGATAGAAGCTGCCTGGTTCTGGACAGCTTCTTGGGCAATGTTCCCTTTAGTATGCAGGATGTTCTTCCTTTATGTTTACTACACATCGTACTTGTTTATGGGCCCACGTACCTAAATTTTGACTTTGAGATTAACTGTTTTACTGCATCAGTTTGCCCTAACAGATCGTGTTTGCCTAGCAGAAGTGCAAATGCCTCATCTGGAAAGCTCTGCTCCTAGCCCTTAATAAAAAAGACATGCAGACAAGGGCAGGGACCCTCTGAATTCCCCTTTGCAGGGCTGTCATTCAGCTGAGGCAGTCAGTGCGGGTGTCTCATCTTCAGATGTAAAAGCCTGGGGTTGAAAGGAGATTCAGTTCCCCACAGCTGTTCCAAATATTTTGATAAGAAAATGAGACATATTCTTCCCAAGGAAGATTCACTATGGCAGGAGGTACAGCCCTGTGGTCCATCCAACCCCTCCAATGAGCCCAGTGGCTGCTCCAACTTCAGTAGCAGGTCGTGTGGTGATTCCAGCTCTGGCAGTGAGCTCTGCAGTTGCTCCAACTCCTACAATATAGCCCAGCAGCCATTCCAGCTTCAGCCCGTGTCTGTTAAAACCCCTGCAGCAGGTCCTGGACCTGAAAACAGATATGCGTATATATTAGTATCTATGTATATCTATTTGCAACTGCATATATTGTGTATATGTGAAAATCTACTACATATATTATATGTGTATGCATATATATTTGTCATAATTATTATCCTTTTCATTTTCTCTGTATTAGTAAATAGCTTTAACTCAGTGCATAAATTCTAAACCACAGCACTGTTCTGAGTCCGTTACAGATCTCCTTGGGACTCTTGAATCTGACACCGTCTCTCAGTGAAAAGCACCAGAAGATCTCAAAGTCTTCTCAGGGAGCAGCTCCTGAGGTATATTCCTTACACCAGCTTTGGAAGAGGCCTCCAGTTCTCTGGTCCTGCTCTGAAGGAGCCCTCTTGTTATGGCAGTGCCAGCAAGGAGACCAGCACTGACACAGCCGTTCATATTGCTGGCTACTGACTGCAGCCCCAGAGTGCTGCTGTAGAGACAACAGGACTGTTGTGAGACACACAAGACCTTCAGGCCTGCACAAATGAGAGGACTTGAGAGCACTGTGGCAGTGTAAAGAGAGCAGGAATGAAAAGAGCACATTGTGCTGCTGTCTGTGGCTGTACCTCCCCCAGACACAGAAAAGGTAGGGAGAGAGAAGAGCTAAGGAAAAGTCTGTTTTGAAAGTTTTTTTGTTGGCGAACCTGAAAGCAAAAGTTCAGCATGGTAGGACAAACAGCCACACACCAATATGGTTACATATAGCTGCATCCATTTATTGCCCGGAAAGCCATACTTTTAGAGAAGACAGATGAGGGCGTCCAAAAATCACACACACTAATTGGAGGAAAGCTACTGCAATAACAAACCTAAAACCCCCCTTCAAAGCCACAAGCCATTCATTCTTTTCCTAGAGGTGTTCTTGGTTCTCATGCTGTTTATCCTGCTCCACAGCTGCTGTTCTGTGAAGGCCTTATCTTGATCCATGGCTGCTGCTCTGTAAAATTCTTCTTGTATTACAACAGTTTTTAGGTATCTTTTTACCAACTTGGGGAATCTGGTTCCGTGTTTACATTAGCTCCTAGAGTGAGAAAGCGGAAAGTAGGTAGGAAAGAAGCAGTGACATAAATCACAACTTTTTTTTTGCAGATTGCAGTGTCACACACAATCAAACAATCAAAGATGCATAAAACATAAACAGCCATCACTGCGAATCACAGGAATGATATGCGCTTTACTGAAGCTGAAATAGTGCTTACTGCAACACCTTCCTGAGAGCGTGCTTGATCTCCCTGTTCCTCATGCTGTAGATAATAGGGTTCAGTGTTGGAGGAACCACTGAGTACAGAACTGCCACCATCAGGTCCATGGATGGCAAGGAGACGGAGGGTGGCTTCAGGTAGGCATAAAAGACAGTGAGGAGAAATAGGGAGACTACGGCCAGGTGAGGGAGGCACGTGGAGAAGGCTTTGTGCCTTCCCTGCTGAGAAGGCATCCTCAGTACGGCCATGAAGATCTGCACATAGGACACAACTATGAAAACAAAGCACCCAAAGACTAAACTGACACTAAAAATGAGAAACACAACTTCCCTGAGGTAGGAGCCTGAGCAGGAGAGCTTGAGGATCTGGGGGATTTCACAGAAAAACTGGTTGATAACATTGCCTTGGCAGAGAGGCAGTGAAAACGTACTGGCAGTGTGCAGCAGGGAATTGAGAACCCCAGCGCCCCAGGCAGCTGCTGCCATGGTGGCACAAGCTCTGCTGCCCAGGAGGGTCCCATAGTGCAGCGGCTTGCAGATGGCAACGTAGCGGTCATAGGACATGATGGTGAGAAGGGAAAACTCTGCTGACATGAAGAAGAGAAAGAAAAAGAGCTGTGTAGCACATCCTGCATAGGAGATGGCCCTGGTGTCCCAGAGGGCGTTGGCCATGGCTTTGGGGAGAGTGGTGGAGATGCAGCCCAGGTCGAGGAGGGCCAGGTTTAGGAGGAAGAAGTACATGGGGGTGTGCAGGCGCTGGTCGCAGGCTACGGCTGTGCTGATGAGGCCGTTGCCCAGGAGGGCAGCCAGGTAGATGCCCAGCAAGAGCCAGAAGTGCAGGAGCTGCAGCTGCCGCGTGTCTGCCAACGGCAGCAGGAGGAACTCATTGATGGAGCTGCTGTTGGGCATCTGCTGTTCCTGGGCTTGGAGTCCTGCTCAGAGTGCAGAAGATAATGACAAGTCCAGACAATTCTCAGACACACTCCTCCTGCTATACTATATAAGTTTTCATTTCCCTTAGAAAAATATTTAACTGCATAATTTGTATATGCTATCATGAGCTTCACCATCCCTTAAGGAGTAGAAGATTGGGGAGCTCTTATTTGCTTCTCATTTCCTAATCATATCCCAGCCTCCTGGGTATTTTCCTCTTTACTACATCTGCATTCGAGACCCCAGCCCCAGCCTCTGTGCACTTCAGTTTGTCTTAGAGAAATCAGCCTGTTTGCTGGACAAGTGAACTATTAATGCCTGCAGAAAACAACTATAACTTAAGTTGATTGTATCCTTTTAGGTAGGTGGGGTTGAAAGCACAACCTGTGTGACTGTTCACAAAACTGCCAACTGATTGGAGAAATACTGGGGAGTCTCTGAGCTGTGTTCAAAGTTGACAGCCCGTTTTAGATTTCTGCCTCCAATCCTTTCTGTTTTCACTCAGAACAGGAAATGAAACACCCTGCCTTGGCTCTCCTCTTGCAAAGGGCCCTCACAAACATTCTGTTGTGCAGTGGAGCTGTGATCCCCCTGCCCCAGGCAGCAGCTGTGGCAGCACAAGCCCTGCCGGGGGGCTCCTTCCCCCCACACGTCTCCCCGCAGCACCCTGGGCAGCTCCCCGGGCAGGCTGAGTGCTGAGCCTGGCAGGCGGCAGAGTCCCATAGCCGGCACACAGCCCCTGGGGCACAGCAGGGACCCTGCTCTGCAGGACAGCCCCGAGCACCCGCCTGCAGCCCCGGCTGCACAGCCTGCAGCCGTGCTGGGACACGCAGCCCTCAGGGCTGTGCTCTGATGCTGCAGCACAGAAGCCCTCAGCTGGAGCAGAAGGCTTTTTCCACAGTAAAGAAACATGCAGAGGCTGCAGCCAGATCTGTTATGGGATGTCCCAGATTTAGTTATCCCTCTATGAAAAGCAGCTGCATAGTCTGCAGTGAGACTTACCGTGTCATGGTCTGTGAGCAATGCTTCTGCAGTGAGCTCTCAGCCTGCTCACATCGTACACATCCTTCAAGCTCTCTCCCATTTCTCTCCTCTCCTGTCACCTGCAGGCTGTGCTGTGCACAAGAGCTGCTCCTGGGCACAGCTGTCTCTCTACAGTGCTACCCTCTTATATGAGCTTCCTGTTTCCCTGGAGCCCAGCCCAGCTGAGCAGCAGAGTATGTCATTTTATCCTTCCCACTCGTCTCCCCTGAGATGTCCCTGCATCTTCATGGCCAGCAGCTCCTGAAGGAGAACAGCATCATGACTGTACATTAAAATCTGTTTAATTAAACACCAGATTTCCAGCAGTCAGTAAATAATTCCAGACATGTGGTGAGTGCTCCCAGAGAGTGTTTGCTGAAACAAAAAGGGAACACAGACAAGGACAGGATATCATAGAATCATAGAATCACCAAGGTTGGAAAAGACCTAAAAGATCATCCAGTCCAACTGTTCACCTATCACCAATAGCTCCCACTAATCTATGTCCCTCCAATAATTCCTTGAACACCTCCATGGTCAGTGACTCCACCACACCTCTGGGCAGTCCATTACAGGTCCCAAAGTACCGGACGTGGCATTTGGTCTTGGTGAACCTCATCCCATTGGCTTCAGCCCAGCTCTCCAGCCTGTCCAGATCCCTCAGTAGGGCCTGGCAACCCCCAGGCAGATCCACGCACCCAGTCAGTTTGGTGTCATCTGCAAACTTGCTGAGGGAGCACTCGCTGCCCTCATCTAGGTCATCAATAAAGATATTGAAGAGGACAGGCCCCAGCACCGACCCCTGGGGAACACCAGGTAGGGGCACAGGTAGGCGGCCAGGCGGGTCTTGAATATCTCCAGAGAAGGAAACTCCACAAGCCCCTTGGGTAGCCTGTTCCAGTGCTCCATCACCTGCACTGTAAAGAAGTTCTTGCACACATTAGTGTGGAACTTCCCATGCTCCAGTTAATGGCTATTTCCCCTTGTCCTGTCTCCATACACTGCTGAAAAGAGTCTGGTCTTGCCACTTTACCCCCCACACCTCAGATATTTGTAAACCTGGATCAGATCCCCTCTAAGTATCTTTTCTCAAGGCTATACTGACCCAGTTCGCTTAGCCTTTCACAGTATCACAGTATCACAGTATCGTGCGAGTTGGAAGGGACCTTAGAGATCATCGAGTCCAACTCCCGGGATTCGAGCCTTTCTGTGTAGCAGAGCAGCATTTCTACTACTTGCGCCACAGGGGGGATTCGAACCTGAGCCTCCGGTGTTGCAAGTAGCACCTTATACCACTGCGCCACCGGGGACACACTTTCTTCATAGGGGAGATGCTCCAGTCCCTTCACCACCTTTGTGGCCCTCTGCTGGGGTGTTTCCAAGAGGTCCCTGACTTTTTTGTACTGCCCAGAACTGGACAGTACTCCAGATGAGGCCTTACCAGGGCAGAGTAAAGGGGAGGATCACCTCCCTCAACCTGCTGGACATGCTCTTTTTAATGTACCCCAGAATGCCATTGGCCAACTGGTTGCCCACCAGGATGCCCAGGTCCCTCTCTGCAGAGCTCCTCTCCAGCTGGTCATCCCCAAACCTGTCCTGGTGCATGCAATTCTTCCTCCCTAGGTGCAAGACTACACTTGCTTTTGTTAAACCCCATCTGGTATCTTACCACCCAGCTCTCCAGCCTGTCCAGTTCTCGCTGAATGGCAGCACAGACTTCAGGAGTGTCAGCTAATCCTCCCAACTTGGTATCATCAGCAAACTTACTGAGGGTGGCCACTATCCCCTCATAAAGGTCACTGATAAAGATGTTAAACAAGACTGGACCTAGCACTGACCCCTGGGTAGTAGAACGCTACTTACAGGTCTCCAACTGGACTCTGCACTGACAATGACGACCATCTATGCTCTGCCAGTCAGCCAGTTCTCAACCCACCTCACTGTCCACTCATCTATCCCACACTTCCTCAGCTTTCTTATAAGCATACTTTCATGGAAGACACTATCAGATGCCTTGCGGAAATCAAGGTAGATGAAATCCACAGCTCTGTCCCCATCCACCCAGCCAGTGGCAACATCATGGCCTTTCTAGGGACAGAGGTGAGGTTGACTGGCCTGTAATTACCCAGATCTTTCTTCTTGCCCTTTTTGAAGATTGGAGTGACACTGGCTATCCTCCAGTCTTCAGGCACCTCCCGCATTCTCCAAGACCTCTCAAAGATGATAGAAAGCTGTTCATCAGTCTCCTCTGCCAGCTCCCTCAGCACCCGTGGATGCACTCCATCAAGTCCCATGGCTTTATGAACATCAGTGTGGCCTAGGTGCTCTCAGACCAGCTCTTCCCCAAAATAATGGGAAGTCTTCCATTCCCCAGACCCTCTCACTAAGCTCCAGGGTCTGGGATTCCTGAGGGAGAGCTTTTTCTCTGAAGAAAGAAGCAAAGAAGGCCCTCAGTATCTCCACATTCCAATACCAGATGAGGAGGTGCTGTTGCCTCCACTGAGGGTGGAGAGGACTTGCAGAGAGATGTGGACAAGTCAGAGAAGTGGGTACCAGTTGGTACTAAGCACCAAGTACATAAAGTATAACAAGAACAAGTGCCTGATTGTGCACCTGGGTAGGGGCAATCCTGGACATACACAATGACTGGATATGGGACACTAGAGAGCGATCTGACTGAAAAGGATTGGGGGTCCTGGTCAACATCAAATTGCACATGAGTCAGCAGTGTGCCCAGGCAGCCAGGAAGCTCAACGGTCCATTGGAGTGCGTCAAGCAAGGCATTGACAGCTGGGTGAGGGAAAGGATTGTCACTCTCTGCTCAGCACTGCTGGAGCCTCACATGAAGCACTGGCTGCACTTCTGGGCACCACAGAACATAAAGGACATCAAACTATGGGAGGGTGTGCAAAGGAGGGCACTGAAACTGAGAGATCTGAAGTTCAGAGTTTCAATGGGATTGGCTATATATTCAGATTGGACCTTTCTTACATCCCACATCCTGCAGTGAGACACTGGGCACACATGGGACATGAACCTCACAGTGTCCTTGCACCCCATGCAGAGCCTGGGATCTTCTGCCTGTCTTTCATTTGACATCATACAATTCTGCATCTCCTGTCCCAGGAAGGACCCTTAGCCAATATGAGGGACAGGATCTCCCTGCCAAGGGTCTGGGGATCTAGGCTTGGCCTTTCTGCTTCATAAGACAAAGGAGACAAAGGAAGAGTTTCTCAGCATCAGAACCACCATGCCAGAGTCTTTCATTGCCTGTAGTCATTGCTTCCAATTATCTGCTCTAACAAGTCCCTTGGGAAGCTGGCTTGTTAATGTCCCTCAGTGGGCCCATTAATACTCCAAGAAACTTCACTGTTACTTCTGACTTTGTCTCGTTGAGCACTCTGTGCAAACTTCTCTCTGCACTGGAGGTTGATGGACTCAGCATCAAATCCGCCCTGGGGCCCATTATAACCTAAAGAGCCTCCTGTGACTTGTGCCTTCCTGTCATCATCTTCAGGTTTTCAGAACTTGTTCAGCAAAATGGAGAGATATCTGGAGAGAGCTTAAAGAGGAAGAATCCAGCAGACATTTACTGTCTATTTATTTGTAGTTGGGTATAAACAAGTCTTTAAAGCAGCACATGGAAACTGATATCAATCCAGGATGTCCCCAGTAAGTTCTATTCTGTTACACTGTGGACAAATGTCCTTCTCAACCACACCACCCCATTTCTACTCACATTGGCCCCATGGGACTTGCATCACTTTTCCTCACATCACTCTTCTCTGCAGTCACCACTCAGTGTTAAACCTGCATTGCACCAACTCCCACTGGCTTTCCACAGAGAACCCACTGCACAAGAGCAAAGAAAGAGTTCTCTTTTTTTGGCCAACATACAGAAGGAAAGGTGATGCAATTGAATGAACAGTAAAACACAGTGATCAACTGCATGCCATGTCCAAGCTGCGTCTATTGAGTTTTATCTTTCACAGAGAATATTTGCAGAAGAAATGAGTTAGACACAGATAGGAAGGGATAGATCGAATCACAGTGAAGGAGCTGACAACAGAATCGATCAGACTTTTGAGGAATGGATCAAATTCCAGTAATCTCCCTGGGATAGATCAGCCAGGTAGTTGGGAGGGATCAACTTAAAACTGAACAGGACTCGTGAGTATTTCACACATGGAGAAGGGTTAACACATTCTCATTGATTTCTATCTTTATCTTCAACTCTTTTCTTCACTTTTACTGACATTAATGAACATCTTTCAGACATCGAGCTTTAAAAAAAAGAAAGAGAATGAAAAATGAATAAGAAAAAAAGAAGGAAAAAAAAAAAGAAAAATAATAGATAGGAAGGGATAGATAGAATCACGGTGAAGGAATTGACAACACAGTCCATCAGAGTTCGGAGTGATGGAGCAAGTTTGAGTTATCCCCCTGAAAGTCAGAAATCAAACAGATAATGGGAAGGTATCTGACTGAACAAAGAGCAAGGGATGGAGAAATCTGGAGGGCAGTGGGAGGAGTGTGTGTCCAAATGGCCTGCTGAAGGCATGGCCTTAACCAGGGCTATTTATTTAGGAGAGCTGGAGATGCCTGGAGGATGATTGATATCAAATAGGCAGCAGGAAAGAGCAGCGGTGGATGCCGAGCTTTAGTCACAGGGCACTGGCACTGGCACCGCTGTCTATATCTCTGAACCTGAAGGCATCTGTGTTCTGCAAACACAGTTCTGGAAAACATAGTAGTTTCAGACAAAAAAAAAAAAAAAAAAAAAAAAAAAAAAAAAAAAAGGACACCAAATCCCCTTACAGACTTATATTTAAAAATGCAACAAGACTCTTGAGAAGATCTCATTAGAGAGGGGTTAACACATTTTCATTGATTTCAATCTCTGTCTTCAATTCTTTGTTTCATTTCTACCGACGTTAATGAACAACTTTTAAACTTACAGCTTCAAATAAAGAAACATAAATAAAAAGCGATCCATTTGTATCTCACAGATGGCCTGGAATGCCTTTGAACATTCACATTACCCACCAGCCCTTCCTTGCTGATGACTATGAGATCCAGCAGAGCACCTCTCCTCTTTGGTTCCTCCACGGCTTGATCAAGAAGCTGCCATCTGTGATCTCCAGGGATCTCCTGGATGGCACATGCCCTGCTGTGCTGTCCCTGCAGAAGATACTGGAATGAAAAAGACCCCTAAAGTTGACAAGGGCCTGACAACATCAAACTCCCATCAGTTAGCCGAGGGCACCTTCCACTTGCTCTCCCTGATCAGAAGGACAGGAACAGGCACTGGTGGTCTCTTCTGTTTTCCATTTCCATTAGCTCTGACCTGGCTGCTCTTGCTTCTCCAGGTAGAGCTCAGTGCACTCTCACAGTGGGCAGTCATCCTTCCTTCTCTCCTCGGACATCCCTCGTAAAGACTCTATATCCCCCTTGTGCTACAGTGCAGTCGTGGAAGCCATTAAACTGTGTCCCTGTGGTCCAAACAGGAGCCCTGGCCTGCATCTCTACCAAGATTTCTAGCTTATTGTGTGTTGGTGTTTGCAGTAGTGCATAACCACAGAAGTAAACATCGTAATTGGAAAGCATCATTGGACAGAGCCTGACTGGATAGCTCATCTCTGGTATTAGTGTACAGAAGGTGGCACCCAGACATTATACCAATTGTGGGTCTTGGTCTTGACGTAGCAACATGGACACACCATGGGCATGGCTTTCCTAAAGCCCCTGTGAAATCTGGTGTTTAATTATGCAGATTTCAAAGTACAGTCATGATGCTGTTCTCTTTCAGGAGTAGTTGGCCAGGAAGACCCAGGGACATCTCAGGGGAGACGAGTGGGAAGGATAACAATGACATCTTCTGCTGCTGAGCTGGGCCGGGCTCCCGGGACACAGGGAGTTCATATAAGAGGGTAGCACTGTAGAGAGACAGCTGTGCCCAGGAGCAGCTCTTGTGCACAGCACAGCCTGCAGGTGACAGAAGGACAGGAGAGAAAGGGGAAAGAGAGCTTACTTGATGTGCACGGTGTGAGTGGGCTGTGAGCTCACAGCAGGAGCATTGCTCACTGACCATGACACGGTAAGTCTCACTGCTGTCTATGCAGCTGCTTTTCATAGAGGATTATCAAACCAGGGACATCCCATAGCAGCTCTGGCTACAGGCTCTGCATGTTACTTTACAGTGGAAAAAGCCTTCTGCTCCAGCTGAGTTCTTCCATGGTGCAGCATCAGATCACAGCCCTGAGGGCTGCGTGCTCTAGCACGGCTGCAGGCTGTGCAGCCGGGGCTGCAGGCAGTTTCCCATGTCTGTCCTGCACAGCATGATCCCTGCTGTGCCACAGGCTATGTGCTGGGGCAGGGACTCTGCCGCCTGCCAGGCTCTGCACTCAGCCTGCCCGGGGAGCTGCCCAGAACTCTGCAGGGAGACGTGTGGGGGGAAGGAACCCCCCGGCAGGGCTTCTGCTGCCACAGCTGCTGCCTGGGGCAGAGGGATTACAGCTCCACTGCACAACAGAATGTTTGTGAGGGTAGTCTGCAAGAGAGCCAAGGCAGGGATTTTCCATTTCCTGTTCTGAGTGAAGGGGAGAGGATCAGGGTCAGAAATCTAATAGGGGCTGTCAACATTGAACACAGCTCTGAGACTCTCCAGTTTCGGGAGCTCCCCATGCATTGGTTATGTTGTGGATAGTCACAGAGGTTGTGCTTTCAGCCTATCATTCCTGAAAGGATACAGTCAGTTTCAGTGATAGTTCTTTTCTGCAGACATAATTAATTCACTTGTCCTGTAAACAGGCTGATTTCAATGAGATGATTAGAAGAGCACAGTTGCTGGGGCTGGGGTCTCAAAGAGCAGCTGGGATAAAGAGGAAAGTATCCAGGAGGCTGGGATATGATGAGGAAATGAGAAGAAAGTAAGAGCTCCCTAATATTCTACTCTTTAGGGGATGGTGAAATTCATGAAAATAACTTCAAATTCTGGAGTTAAATTATCAATTTCCCAAAGGAAAAGGAAAATTATTATACTATAGCAGGAGGAGTGTCTCTGAGAATTGTCTGGATTTGCCATTATCTTCTGCACTCTGAGCAGGACTCCAAGCCCAGGAACAGCAGATGTCCAACAGCAGCTCCATCAACGAGTTCCTCCTGCTGCCGTTGGCAGACACGCGGCAGCTGCAGCTCCTGCACTTCTGGCTCTTGCTGGGCATCTACCTGGCTGCCCTCCTGGGCAACGGCCTCATCAGCACAGCCGTAGCCTGCGACCAGCGCCTGCACACCCCCATGTACTTCTTCCTGCTCAACCTGGCCCTCCTCGACCTGGGCTGCATCTCCACCACTCTCCCCAAAGCCATGGCCAACGCCCTCTGGGACACCAGGGCCATCTCCTACGCAGGATGTGCTGCACAGCTCTTTTTCTTCTCATTCTTCATGTCTCATTCTTCTCCACGTGCCTCCCTCACCTGGCCGTGGTCTCCCTGTTTCTCAGCACTGCCTTTTTTGCCTACCTGAAGCCCCTTTCTGTCTCCTCCCCATCCATGGATTTGATGATGGCAGTTCTGTACTCAGTGGTTCCTCCAGCAGTGAACCCACTCATCTACAGCATGAGGAGCCAGGAGGTCAAGGATGCAGTGAGGAAAGTGATAACCAAATGTGTTTCATTAGCAGTGAACTGCCCATCTTTTCGAATTCATGCCTTGTAATGCAGCTTTTTACTGAATCAAGCTCTCTTTTATTGTTAGTTTTGTGCCACTTTAGATGTGTAATTCTTATTTATTTATTTATTTATTTTTAATATTGTAATGGTTTTCTTAAAAATATCATTACTCAAATCAATTCCTAATCAGCTTGTACCTTTGTAGTTTAGCCCAGAAATGCTGTACATAATGAACCAGGCTCCCTGTGAACCTTAACATAATAAAGGACATGCAGTGATTCTGTCTGTCCTCCTTCTTGTGAGACATTTCTGGAACTGTCGGGGTCGGATGTTCTCGGAAACCCACAGTCCAGCAGGAAGCACACAGCTGTTCATCAAACTCTGCAGTGGCTTCAGCCTGTAACAGCTGACAGGCCATCCCTGGGCTCCTGGCTGGGGTCTGTGCTTTCTGGCTCACATCTGCCAGTGCCTCTGAGAGGCCATCAGCAGCAGCTGGTTTGCACGTTGGTATTCAGGTCCCCTCTTGCTCATTCCCTGTGAGACCCTGCACAGGACAAGTTCTTGGATGTGGGTTATAATGTCAGACGTTTCTAAGCTTCCTTCAGGGCTTCTTCCACTTCGTACTCAGAGGTGGTCACTGCCTGCAGGATGGTCTGTGGAACAGAAATTGTGCACAAAGCTCTGATAGGTTCTACAGGAGCCATTCTGGAGCATAACCTGGTAGGTAGTAAGCTGTACTAATGAGATGACTTACACAGGAGGTTAGGAGAAGCCTGAAGAACGCAGGTGAGAGACTGAGGGGTGGGAAGAGGAGCCTACATGCCCTGCTCATAAGCATCCGCACCAGCCAAGGTGACCCACCATTACCACTGCTGAAACACACCCGCCACTGCCTCAGTCTGTTCACATCCACTCTTTGGTCTCCAGTAGCATTCAGCAAGCACTGTTGAATGTCAACAAGTGCAACCTTTTCCTGCTTGTGAGAATTCTATGGCACAACTTTCCTTCATGTGCACTTCCATGTCAAAAGTCATTCTGTCAGACTGCCCCTCTGCTGACATCTGTCACACGGCTGCAACACATAATGGGATGTTGATGGAAGGGTTCAACTCTACAGACACATCTCCAACATCCGCCTCTGATCTTATGGCCTAGATAACAAAAGAGGGGGTATTACTTTTGAAGCTGATCATATCTGAGTTAACAGTTGGATGACCTGAGAGGTCATTTCTAACCTAAATGATGCCATGATGGAGAGATCGCTGCAGGGGAGGCTGTTGGCTGAGAAGCCTGAGAACTCAGACCACGTCACATTTCACTCGTTCAGTGTCTGACTGTTACAAAAGCCTGAGTATTTCTTTTTAGATGTCATCAATACAACCAAGGGGTTTTCCTAATAAGAACTTTTCACGTGAAATTGCTATCAAGTGTCATCCACCTGCTTTGCATTGATCTCAAAGACAGTCTGTACCGCACCTCAGCCAAGATTCCTCAGTGATGGCGATACGAGCAATTGGTTGGTTCTTCCCAAAAGAACCCCAGAGTAGGGGCAATTTCACATTACATTTAAGTGCAGTGAATGAGGCAGCACTGATCAGCTCTGACAAATACTACGCAGAGCAGAAGCAGTCCAAAGGAAGCTCTTCCAGCTGGCTGCTCTCTGGGCAGTTTCCAAAGTAAACATTCACGTGTTCTTCTCAGAGATGACCCACAGCAGCTCTCCTGTTTATGGGAAATGCCCCGTGAAAGCTGTGACCAGCTGGCTGTTCTGCCAGATGAAGCACTTCAAATTGGCATATCATGCTTCCTTGTAGAATCCTTGAGTTGTTTGCAGTTGTAAGCCATTTATCATCTCTCTATTCTTTCTTTCCTTTCATGCAGATAAAACAAGACTCACTTTCTTTGAAGCCATGACAGGAGGTTGGGTCATCACAGGAACAAAACCCGTAGGACACCTTTGTTCTGCTGGAGCTCAACCACACAGCCCAGTGACTTCAGAACCTAATCAGGTACCTTCAGCCAATTTTCACCCCCAGCCTTGGATTCCGTGCCTGTGTGTCCTAATGACAAACTGTCCTCATGGACAGAAGCAGCACTACTGCCATCTCAGAAAGCAATGCATATTTCTAGATGTAACATGGGGACTTCTGCTCTTGGTTATGTAAAAACAGCAGAAAATATATGACACATCTCTTGACGTGACTTAAGTGGTCTTGTCCCACCCTAATGATGCCAAGATTCCATAGTTCTATGGTGTTGTGATTTCATGGTTCTGTGATTCCACCACTCACTGATTCTATGAGTCTGTCATTCCATGGTTCAGGTAATCCAGGATTTTGAGATTCCATGATTCTATAAGTTTTGGTCTTTGTCTTTTGCAGCAATAAATGAGGAGGGAACACATCAGCCATAGCCAAGTTCTGTTATTCACTCCTGAGCTCTTGCTTGACAACAAAGGCACTGAGTGAACACTGCCAACCTCCCTGTGTCTAAGTGTCCCCGTCACCCAACTGTCCCCACAGCCCACACAGAATTATAGAATGGCCTGGGTTGAAAGGACCACAATGATCATCTAGTTTCAATCCCCTTGCTTAGTGCAGGGTCACCAACCACCAGACCAGGCTACCAGTGCTCCATTATGTCTCCGTACTGCCGTGATACACTCATGTCCCCATGATGTTCCCGTATCTTCATGTCCCCATATCCCTGGGACCCCTTGCCTTCCAAATGTCTCCGTAATTTCCTCTCTACCCATGTCCCTATTGCCCTCACACCTCCCATTGTCCACAAATGCTGTGTCACAGTTGCCCAAATGTTCAGCCTCACACCTTGCAGCCTCACAGGAACGGACAGAACTCAGGGATGAGTCCTTGGACAATGCCTTGACATGGGGACAGCATCATCTCTGGGTGGCCCTGGGGGTCAGAAAGGACGTGTGTGCTGAGCACTGGGACCTGAGGGCTTTGGGCTCAGTGCCATCGTGATCCCAGCACTCAGTGTTCTTCCTCTGGTCCCTGCTTCCTCCTGTTTCCTTCTTTCCAGAGGAAGATGAAGGCAGCTGTGCTCAGCCTCGTGATGCTCCTCGCTGCCCTGTGCTGCACAGTGGAAGCTCAGGTGAAGCATCCGTGGGGAATGTGGGCTGGGGCTGGAGGTGATTTGCCTTGGTGGTCCCCGATGCGAGCATCTCTCTCATGATCTGTCCTACTCCTCTCCCCACAGCCAGTTCTGCAATTGCCTCCCTCGGAAGCTGTTCTGGTGAGTGCTTGGGCAACCACACTGATTGTGCCCAAGAGTGGCCCTGCAGGGAACTCTGCAGGAGCAGGTGGGGTCTGTCCCTGCCTGGCAGAGGCCACCCCTCTATTTGGCACATCCAAATTTCTTCCATTTGCACCCTACTAATCTATACTATGGGTTCTCCAAATCCCTTCTCTTGGCGGTTCCTAATGCCCTCTCTTTGGGTCCCCATATCCCATCCTTTTGGCACCAACAGATCTCCTTTCTTTGGCAACCCGATTCTCACCTCTTTAGGTCCACAATCCCCTTGTTTCATTTTCCCTGATTGTCCCCTCTTTGAGATCCCTGTTCCTCTCTGTTTGGTCCCCCCAGCTCTTTTGGCAGAGCTATTCCCCTCCTTTGGGCCCCTCAAGCCCCTACCCTCTTGCTATGCCCAATCCTGATCCATGGGCAGAGGCGCACACAGACCTTGGCAGCCATGGGGGTGGGGGCTTCCCTGGGACCAACCAGGCAGCTTGGATGGGGTCACCCTGTGATCCCCCAGATTCAAATTCCCTCATGGCTGCCCCACGGCTCTTCTTCCACAGCAACCGCCACGAGATGTTAATGTTGTCATTCCTGGATTGGTGAGTTGGGTGACCCTGGGGTGAGGGTGGGGCTGGGATTTCTTGCTGTTCTCAGTTCCCCTGGGGCTTGTGGACACCCCTGCAGCCCCAAGGCTGCTGTTGGGCTCCCTCCAGATGTGTGAGGGCAATGGGCAGGGGAAGGAGGCAATGGGGGCAGTTGGGGCTGAGCTGGCTACAGGACCATGCCTTGGCCATGATGTTCTAGTGCCCACAATGGGTCCCTGCACCTTCAGGGTGCCCCAGTGTGTCTTATTGCCCCCATTGTGTTCCATTCTCTCCATACCCTTGGTGTGTCACTAACAGCCCCTTTTTCCCCAGAAACTGCTCAGCCAGACAAATGAGAATCCCCCACGTGTGAAACGCGCGGCCTTAGATCTACATGTCTAGGTGAGCAGCACAGGGATGCCTACAACACCACAGAGCACTTGGTGGACCCTGGGTGTATCTGGAGCCCTGAGGACCAGGAATCAGGGGCTGGGAATTGATGGTATGGAGGGGACTCTCCATGGCCTCTTCCAGGGAAATCCGGGCACTGTCACCTCCAGCCCTTCCCTTGTGCTCTATGGGGCTGTGCAGAGGAACTGATCTGGAGGGGGCAGGCTCAGGGTGCTCTATGGATGGCCCAGAGTCACCATGCAGGTGGGAAAGGGCCTGTGGCTTCTGTCCCCTGGGGACCCACATCCTCAGGGCTCTCTTGGCTCTTGGCTGCTGTCAGTCCTCTTGCCCTAAGTCCTTGGGGACAAACCCTGCAGGGACAAGGCTCCTCCTTGCCGATGATGCTCTCTGACATCCTCTGATGACCATTGCTGCCCTCTGATGACCAGCGTTGCCCTCTGATGACTAATGAAGACCATGATGATCAATGACACCCTCTGATGATCAATAAATCCCTCAGCAAAGCTACACACTGTGTGTCTGTGTCCTTGTTCTCATGCTCAGCACGGACTGCCTGGATCTCTCCCTGCCTGCCAGTGGTCACCTCAAAGTGCTAGGAAGCTTCCCCAGCTCCATGCCATGCACACCGTTTCATGCACCCTTGTGGGCTTCCCCACCCTCTCTCATCATCTGCTCTAAAGTCCTAAAGGATGGAGCTCTTTGGGCTCTTTGGGAGCTATTTGGGCCAAGCAGCCCCAATATCCTCCCTCTGCTCTCTCTTAGCTCCTCCATACAATTCCTCCCAAACCTGTTACACTTTGATCGACCTATGCCTGGACACAGTGTGACTACATCACCCTCCTTTTACGCCCTCTCTTACTGCAGCCACTTGTCCCTCCTTTGGATCTGCTTTAGTCCTCTTGCATCAGTGCCCCATCACCCAGAACAAGTTCTGCACATCCCCTCCCATGGACACCTCCAATCTCCCGATGACCAATGAAGCCCCCTGTTGGCCAGTGACACCCTCTCTTGATCAGTGATCACTAGGAAGAGTGGGGAGTGAGCAGATGAGCGTGTGCTACTCAGGCACCTCCTGGATTAAAACACAACACCCACAGAGGTTCTGCTCTTCCATCTTGAGCTCTGGATGCAGCAGAGACACAGAGACAAGGCTTGAACATCCTCCAGCAGCGTGAGATCACTGCAGGCTAAGCCAATGGCCCTGCGGCTTACGTTGGTATCCCTGCTCAGCTGGGATGGGTCGCGCACACCTGGCTGGGCAGTGACTCCTGCCATCAGCTCTGCCTGCACTAGGGCCAAAATTCCTATGTAGCTCATCAGCACCACCAGAATGCCCATGTAACCCAACAGCAGTCCCGAGAACAAGTGACAGACATCCTGCAAGTCTGTAGAATCATGAAATCATAGCATAACCTGAACCTGAACAGTTAATGAGGATCATTAACTGCCACTCCTGGTTCCATGCAGGACCACTCAAAGCTCAAATCATACCTCTGACAGCGTGTTCCCAGTGCTTTTTCAACTCAGCAGCTTGGGGGCATGGCCTCCAGCAGGCTTCCCTTGGTAACAAGGTGGGTGAACTTGTCTCAGCAGAGAGAGGGAGGGGATCTGCCCTTCTGCTCTGTGCTGGCAAGGCTTCCCCAGCAGCACTGTGTTCAGATGTGGAGTCCTCAGAGCAGGAGAGACATGGGGCTGTTAGAGTGCGTCCAGAGGAGGGCCATAAATAGGAACCCAGGAATGAAACACCTCTGCTGTGTGGACAGGCTGAGAGCTGGGGCTGTGCAGCCTGGAGAAGAGAAGGGTGACCTGAGAGTGTCCTTTCAATATCTAAAGGGGGGCTGTAAGAAGGAAGAGGCCAGACTCTTTAGCGGGGTCTGTAGGGATAGGACAAAGGTAAAGAGCCCTGACCAATACCTTCGAGGAGCAGACATTCTCCCTCCGCACAGCCTTTACAGATATAAGCCCTGGAGATAAAAACTCCACTTTCTGGGCTGTCTGTAATTCATTAGCAACGAACCAGCCTAGAAGATTTTAACTGCCTGCAGAGTGGGCTACCTGAAACATCTCTGAAATCCCAGCTGACTACAAGACAAGACACAGTAAGCTCTGGAGATAAATTCCACACAAGTTTACCTTTTAGCAGAACATTACTATTATTTCTACTGGCTGGGAGAAGCATAACTCATGTGCAAAGGTGAAAGCATTACGTAGGAATAAACAGAACCCATGAAGCAGAGCTTGGAAATGAGGAATGTGAGCATTGTGTTATTTCTCTCAGGAAAAACAAAGCTGGGTGACACATCAGAGAAAAGCACAAAGGTGCACCAAGACAGGGCTAGAGGCATCTGACTGATGGAAATCAATCCTGTACAGCACTGAAATGAGACAAATATCTGCTCTCGTACAAAAGTTGATCAAATCAGAAATGTCCCTAAATGCAATAAATAAATAAATAAATAAATAAGGTGTTGATGTTCCATCGTCCAAAATCTGGGAATAAAACTCTCTTAACTCCAATGTGCTGTCACAGAGTGTTATTTCTTTATTCCCTGGACACTTGACAAGCAAGCGTGCTCTCTCAAAGTTCATGTTCTACATTTGAACTGTTCAGACATCCATAACCAGTACATGGGCATACATATTCATTCTTTTCCAATGAATTATTTATCTATGCCGATGTCCTTCTGGGCATGCTCAGTTGCATCTGTGAGGTCGTATGTTCATTTACTTAATCCCCATTTTTCCATCCTCAGCCTCATCACAGAGGCTTTTGGCTGACCCTCGGCTGTTTTTCCCCAGTTTGGTGGATTTCCATTGCTTGGGATGCAACAATGAGCAACTTTCCACCTTGGTGCACTATAATCCAAAACAATAGATGAGAAATCTGAGGGAGAAGTCCTTGCACCTGGTGGGCACAAAGATAAAAGCGGACTATTATGACTCCAGTGTGTCTTGTGAAGCAGAATTGGTGAGAAAAACAAGGCTGTTCACACACCAAGCTATGTTGAAAGTTTCAGAACTAGCACTCATTGATTCCTTTTGCAAAGGACATCATCCCAGTAGGTACCTCAGACACCTGTGTGGGTTCAGCTTCAGGCTAAGGACAAGAAGGACATGAACCAAAACATGCGGGCACAACTAGAGCCAGCAAATATATGTGCTCCAAACAGATCTGAAAATACCTTTGTCTGTAGGGACTGAAGCAATTAGTGCTCCAAATGAGTCATTGATAAGTTTTTCATACCTGCTATGAGCAAGGATACCCAATATTTTCATTAGCCCAAGTCATGCTTATTTTGCATATATTTATCTTGCCTTATTCGTGGTATTTTTGAGGTGTGTTTTGGGTGTGTTTTTTTGTTTTGTTTTGTTTTGGTGATTGGTTATTTTTGTTTGTTCTGTTCTTTTTGTGTGTGTGTATGTTGGTTTCTTTCTACCCCTCATGAATCCACTTATGGATCTGTCTTCACACTGATACAGACTGGTTAGGTTAGCAAATAGGGGTCAGTATATGAATTTAAGGACCAACATCTTTGTTTAGCAAAAGGAATCAATGAGTGCTAGTTCTGAAACTTCCATTTCAGGATAGCTTAATGTGTGAACGGCCTTGTTTTTCTCACCAATTCTGCTTCACAAGACACATTGGAGTCATAATAGTCCACTTTTATCTTTGTGCCCACCAGGTGCAAGGACTTCTTCCTCAGATTTCTCATATATTGTTTCGGATTAGAGTTCACCACGGTGGAAAGTTGCTTGTTGTTGCATCCCAAGCAATGGAAATCCACCAAATTGAGGAATAACAGCTGAGGGTCAGCGAAAAGCCTCTGTGATGAGACTGAGGATGGAAAAATGGGGATTAAGCGAATGTACAACCACCTTAGATGCAACTGAGCATGCCCAGAAGGACATTAGCATATATGAATGCACTGTGGTTTTGTGATTTCTGTTGTCAGTATCCCACATCACAACTTCATGCAGAGCAGTGCCCATCAAAGAGTTCAGGTTCTGGTTCCCTATTACCTCCCTTTGGGGCAGTCTGGGTTCTTGGAGAGGGGAGGCAGCTTCTCCAGAAGGCTTGGCATGAGGAGGAGGTGGGCTGATATTGTGCCCCCCCGTCACAGACTGATATCCTGGGATAACCCCATGACTGAATGAGTTCTTGGAAAAGAATGAATATGTGTGCCCATGTATCTACGTCTGAACTGCTCAAATGCAGAACCTTAACTCTGAGAAGGTGTGTTTGCTTTTCAAGTTGCCCACTCTGTGTCAGAGGAATAAAGAAATGATGTTTTCTAACACTGTATTGGACTTAGAATTTTCTTCATGAATTTTGGATGACAGTGACCTTTGGATGAAGGGGAAAGCCCCTCAGGAGGACTACAAAGATGCCATGAGGCTGCACAGGGAGGAAGTCAGAAGGATCAAAGGCCAGCTGGAGCTTACAATAAAAAGTTCTTTTATAAGTAAGTCAGCAACAAAAAGACTAAGGAGAATCTCCATCCTTTTTTTTGGATGCGAGGGGAAAGAGTGACAAAGGAAGCGGGAAAGGTTGAGGTACTTGCTGCCTTCTTTGCCTCAGTCTGTAGTAGTATGTCCAGTTTATCCCGTGGTGCCCAGCCCCCTGAGCTGGAAGGCAGAGATTGGGAGCAGAATGAAGCCCTCATTATCTAAGAAGAAATGGTTAGTGACTGTATGGGAGATTGGTAATCACAGCCTGAACCTCTGATTAATCAGCTGAGGCAAGTATGGGGTCAGCTGTGGGAGCACAGGTGAGAGTGATGTAGCTGTGCTCCCGGAAGGGGTGGAGCTTGACTCCATCCCCTCTGAGACCTCATTTAAGGGCTGACTCCCACTGGAGCAGTATCTCTTGGAGATCGCTCACCAGGGAGGACTGCCTCAGCTGCTTCAGTCAAGGCACCACCGTTGGTGAGTTTTCCCTTTACTTATTCACTTGTATACCTTCTGTACATTTTGTTTCCATCTGTACATTTAAAACCAATACAGTGACCACCTACACCAGCTAGACACACACAGGTCTCAGATCCCAAGCTGAGATCCACCCAATAGTAGTGAGGGAGATGGTAGATGTGCTCGCCAAGATGCTTTTCACCATTTATCAGCAGTCCTGGCAAAAAGGAGAGGTCCCAGTTGACTAACAAATGTGATGTCCATCAACAAGTAGGGTCAGGTGGAGGATCCAGTATAGGCCTGTCAGCCTGACCTCGTTGCCAAGAAGGTTATAGAGCAGATCATTCTGAGTGTAGTAGCACAGCATGTAGGGGACAACCAAGTGACTGGGACCAGTCAACATGAGATTATGAAAGGCGAGTCCTGCTTTACTAACCTGATGTCTGATCGTGACAAGGTGACCAACTTGGTGGTTGAGGGGAAAGCTGTTGCTGTTGGCCTCTAAACTTTAATAAAGCTTTTGACACTGTTCCCCACAGTGTTCACCTGGAGAAACTGTCTGCCTGTGGCTTGGATGTGTGTGTGCTTCTCTGGTGAAAACCTGGGTAGGTGGCTGTGACCAAAGACCCGTGGTGAATGGAGTTATCCAGCTGGAGGCCATTCAGGACTGATATTCCCCAGGTTTCAGTGCTGGGGCCACTTCTCTTTACTGTTTTCATCAGTGTTCCTCAGGGGTTGGTGTTGGAGCCTGTCCTGTGTAGTACCTTTCTTCATGACCTGGATGAGGGGACTGAGTGCACCCTCAGTGAGTTTGCAGATGGCAGCAAACTGTGAGAAAGCGTTGGTCTGCCTGGGGGTTGGAACATCCTGCACAGGGATATGGATTGCTGGGCTGAAGCCAATGGGAAGCCAATTCAATAAGGCCAAATGCTGAATCCTGCCATTTGGCAACAACAACCCAAGGCAGCGCTGCATGCCTGGGGCAGAATGGGTGGAAGATTGCATGAAAGCAAAGGACTGGGGGTGTTGGTTGATACTCAGCTGAATGTGAGCCAGCGGTGTGGCCACGAAGACCAATGGCATTCTGGCTTGTATCAGAAACTGTGTAGTCAACTGGGCTATGGAGAAGATGATTCCCCTGTGCTTGGCACTGGTGAGGCCACACCTTGAGTACTGTGTTCAGTTTTAGGCTCTTCACTATAAAAAAGACATTGTGGCTCTGGAGCGTGTTCAGAGAAGGACAACAAAGCGGGTGAGGGGTCTGGAGCACAAATCCCGCAGCCCCGCGGCCACACTCCGCTCCAGACCGTCCCTGCCGAGCTGCCGCCCGCCGCAGCCGCCCCATCCCTCGCCGTGCCGCTGCCGCCTTCCACACTCCCCCCCCGGCCGCTTGCAGTACTGCTGCCGCTTTCCGCCCCCCCCCCCACGTCGCTTGCCGCTCCGCTTCTGCCGCACGCGTGTAACTTAGTTAAAGACAAAAATGGAGTGGAGCCGGAGGATCTTTTTAAACCTGGTACAGTAGGTCCGGAGGAACCGAACTTTTTCCCTCCTGACGATAATTTGAAGAGGACGGGAAGGAATAAAAATGTTGCTTCTACAGCCTACTACGGCTCTTTAGAGCAGTGCAGAAAAGAAGCATTATCACGGGGCGATGTTGATATGTTGCAAGCCTTTTCTGTGATGTATCCTGCAAATCAGCCCCCCCGGCGGGAATCCCTTCCCTATGGGGTGGTGAAGGAGCTAAGGAAGTCAGTGAGAGATTATGGAATTCAGTCCTCCTTTACGTATAATCTTTTGCTTGCGATTGGTGACAGTTATGTTATGACTCCTGATGAATGGAAAATTTTGTTACAAACCATCCTGTCTCCCATTCAATACACCGTGTTTATGACTGAATACCGAGATCAGGCTACCATCCAGGCTGTGAATAATTTGACTAACTTAAACAGTATTGGCATGGAGGAACTCATGGGGGAAGGGGCCTGGGCAGCACCTCAGGCCCAAGCAGAGATGGACAGGCAATGCCTTGAACAAGTTAAGACTTTGGTGTTGCATGCTATCCGTCGGATACCTGATACTAATTCTTCTAATGCCTCATTTACATCAATTAAGCAGGGGGCTGCCGAGCCCTACATTAAATTTCTTGACCGTTTACAAAATACACTAGGGAGACAAGTGGAAAATCAAGCTGTCCGGGATATTTTGCTTAAGCAATTAGCAGTAGAAAATGCAAATACAGATTGTCGACAGGTTTTACAATCATTAAAGAATGCAGATCCATCCATTGCTGACATGATTAAAGCCTGTCAAGATGTAGGCATGGAATGTCATAAAATGGCCTTGCTAGCAGACATGCTGGCAGCCCGACTTGATGCAGGGACAGCTCAAAGAATGAAGTGTTACAACTGTGGGCAACTTAGTCATATACAAAGGGACTGTAAAAAGCCCAAGAAAACAAATAAAAATGCTCGTGCTGTTCCAACTCCACCCTGTCCCCGGTGTGGGAAGGGGCTACACTGGGCAAGACAATGCCGATCTAAACTCCCTTTTGCTGCACGGCCCTGTGATTTGCTGGGAAATGGGAAGAAGAGTGCAAGACCGTGTGCTATGACAACAAATATGGTCCTGAATCAGTCAGCCACTGCCTGGCCAGCTCACTCAGACCAGCCACCACCGGCAACACAGGAGTGGATTTGGCCACCATCCAGTCAGTGATGCTGACTGACAGCACTATGACTGTCATTCCAACAGGTGTCACGGGCCCCCTTGGGGACGGGCAAAGTGCCTTCTTGTTAGGACATTGTTCTGTTACATGGATGGGACTTTTTGTTTTACCAGGAGTTATAGATGCTATAGTACTAGTCCAGCAGGCAGTGCAATCTGTCAGTCTGCAAACGTCTGAAGAAAAAGGTGCAACTCAGCTCTCCACTGAGACATTTAGAATGGCAAATTACATCTCATGCCATTCAGCTGCAAACCCTCAAAATAGTTCACCATGTGTAGACACTGAATGATCTGCAAAAATTATTAGCAACCATCAGCTGGTTGCGACTGCTTTTGGGTATTACTACTCACAAGCTACACCCTCTATTTCAGCTACTCAAAGGAGATCCAGATCTAACCTGTAAAAGACAATTAACACCAAAAGCACTGTAATGCTTAGACTCTGTTATAACATCACTGCAATGTCAATACTGCCATTGTGTTTATCCCTTTCAGTATCTCTTATAATAATATCAAGCTCTTACCAACCATATAGCTTGTAATGTCAATGGGATATCACAAGAAAAGATCCTCTCATTATCCTCTAATGGATATTCTTACTGCATGCATTTTCAAAAACCTTTACATCACAAGTGGAAATGTTTGCAATTTTAATACAGTGAGGTCAACTTCATCTACAAATTTGAGCAGCTTTTGACCCTGATTGCATCTAATACTTGCTACTAAAATAGATGTAGATTGGATGCTTGTGCATTCACTGGCTTTACAAACTGCTGTGGTTGAATATACTGAACATCACTCATCCACCCAAACATCAGTTACTGCATGATTCGAGTGATCTGTCCCTTAACTACAAATGTTTTACTTTCACATGTTCCAGTACCTAATGCTGTTACTGTATTTACACCAAGACACACCAAGCAGTGGTTCTCTGGTGTGCAACTGCTCCATGATGGCAGTCAGATGTGCATATCATTGATGGGTCACATCAAGCTGTAGAAGTTGTTGTGGTGGCCCAAGCTTAATAAATTTTTACATTAAAAAAAAATAAAAAAAAAAATATTTATATAATAACTGACTCCTTATATCATTCAGCAGAAAGAAGGATCTTTTCTTAAGGAAATTAACAGCCCTGCTTTGTTTGCACAGCTCAAGCAAGTGTTGCATTATGTCTCTCACCATACTCTTCCTCATTTTATTATGCATATTCAATCACAAACTACATTGCCTGGTCCTTTAACTGAGGGCAACCATAAGGTTGATTGAGCCACAGGCACCTTTGCTGCCACTCAATTATTTCACCAAGCTTGACTTTTGCATCAATTTTTGCATTGAAATAGGAGAGCCTTACAAAAACAATTCCAATTGACAGTGGATCAAGCCCATAACATTATTGTAACATGCACAGATTGCCAGGCTATTGCCCCGTTGCCTCAAATAGGTACAAATCCCTGTGGCACAGCACCTCTTCAGCTGTGGCAAACAGCTGTCACTCATGTTCATGAATTTGGCGGTCTAAAATATTTGCATGTAAGAATGGATATTTATTCTTACATGTTCTCCACAGCACATACAGGTGAATGCAGCTTCAGCACCCACAGACATTGGTCATCTGCTTGCGCTGCTATGGGAATCCCACATACTATAAAAACATATAATGGACCTGCATATATTTCTAAGGCCACTCAAACTTTCCTCTGAGAATGGGGGTCAGACAGATTACAGGCATTCCTCATTCTCCTACTGGACAGGCTATAATTGAATGTCATCACCAAACATAGAAATGCACTCAGTAAACAAAAAAGGGAGAATATGGGAGACACACCACAAGAAAGACTATGAAAGACTTTGCTTGTGCTGAATTTTTTGAATCATAATCATACAGATACAATTCGAGCATTTTGGAGCCTCCCCAATGATCAAGGAATGGCCGATGATTAACGTTCGGAATATGGCCACAGAACATTGGGAAGGTTCCTTACCATTGATAACTTGGGGTTATGGATATGCTTGTGTTTCCACAGGGACTGGCCCTATGTCGATATCTTGCTGGAGCATGATACATTTGGCCTCATCTCAAGGCAGAAAATAGCATCCAGCCCTCATAATGACTGGGATTATGTGTTTCTTGTTGGTATTGTTTTTCAATTTGTTGTATTCTAGATCACTTATGGGTGCCATAGTGAGTGATGAAAAATGGCTGGATTACCCACTGGGCAGCATCACAGTAACAACACAATGGTATGACAAAAGTGGGTGATTTACCTGTGTCATCAACGCAGTCTCAAGACTTAAGAGTTATTAGGCATTAGCTAGATTGTTGTGTGCTTCTTCCTCTATTTTGGTAGTAGATCAAATGCGAATTGAGTAGGATTGTATGAAAATAGCTCTTTTATTGTGATTTCAGCACCCCATTATCAGTAATGCTCAGTTATGATGCTATTAGACTATCAGTTAGCCTTTTCTTAATATGTGGAGACAAAGCATGGAAACGAATCCCAGGCAAAGAGATGACCCTATACTATAAAAGGATAAACTCTCTTTCATCCCACTAATCAGGATTTTAAAAATACGACCATGCATCACTAGAGACAAAGGCGCACACTATCTTACTTTGATTCAACATCTGATTCTAATACAGAATTCAGGAATATTGCTCAACAGGTTTTTTAGTCCACTGGTACATTCAATTGGCTCCTACATCAGGGACCTGAAGGCCCCTGACTGGTGAGTAATCTTGGGACGGAAGAAAGTATTCTGATGGTTTTAAGAGAACTGATATTTGTGGCTATAGTGATGCTCTAACAGGCTTGTCCATTGATATTGATTCTATACAACATGCAACTTTACCAAATTGTGCAGCCATTGATTTTCTGTTATTAGTCTAAATGCTTGTATTGTATAAACCTTGGTGATCATTCAATATCAATGCATCAGAGTATACAAAAGTTGACGATTTTCTCCAATCAGTTTCGGGTACACAGGACCCTCTGGGATTCTTTTCCAGGTTGCAGTAAAGTTGGGCCAAGGGCCTAACAAGGTTTTGTTCTTTTCTTAATTGGTTTAATAGTATTCCTTGTCATTATGGTATGTGTATCTTGTGTCATGGTTTTGTAATGTTGCTGTCAATATTCCACATCATAACATCATGTGCAGTATGGATCATTAAAAAGTTCATACTCCAGTTCTATGGAATAACAACATCCCAAATACTCAGCTCTCAGAAGAAAACTATGTATCCCAGAGGACTTTGCGGCCAGAGATAAGTCACGGTAGGAGGACAAATATATATATAATCTCGCTCCCAGGCTGGAGCTCTCTCTCTCTCGGACTCTCAGAGAGTGGGAAGCATTCCAGCTGTGTCGCCTAGAGTTCACAGTAGGCCTCTCGGTTTTCAGGGACTCTCTCTCTCTCTGTTTTGTTTGATTTATTAGCCTCAATCGTATTGTATTGTATTGTGTTATCTTTTATTCCGCTATCATATTTAGTAAAATAAGTTTTCCTCCTTAGATTGCCGCCACTGTTCTCTTTTCCCATTCCCCTTTTCCTTTCCCTTTCGGGCCAGGGGGCCCTACAGGGTGTCTGCCCCCTGTCACGGGCACAGGTAGATCTAGGTAACCTGTGACACCTTGTCTGTTTACTTACATTCAGCATGTTAACAATCAAAGCCTTCATCAAGTCATGATAACCTAAATGCATCCAGCAATACTGTTACACAGTGATATACAAAATGAAGAAGAAAGCTCTAAACTGGCGAGTTGTGATGCTGTGTATAAGGCGTGATTAAGTTATTCATATGATTAATGTTATTTTCTAGTAGGTTTCCTGACAAAAAATGGAGGAATTGTGGAAATACAATAAAGAATTTTCAAGCAGAAGCTGTGGAGCAAGATAAACAGAATTGAGAAAGCAAGGCTTAGAACAAAGTATACCTCCAGAAGAGGATAAAACAAAGACATGTAACCTGCATTACAGCTCCTTGACAATGACCCTGATTGGAGAAAGAGGTTTACCATTAGGTACTAATGGCTGCAAATCTGGACACAGTGCTCCAAGTTTGTATTTTGTGTCATTTGTAGTCAACAGTGGTTTTCCCCTTAGCTGGGACTACTGGTTTTGGCTCTCTTGCAACCTAGCCTAGCTGTGGTCTGTGAACCTGTATTGGCATGGCGGTGGATACTCCAGAGCCATTGCTGGAGGGAACATCTGTGAAACCAAATTCAGCAGAAATTGGTGTATTCGTGGCCTGCTTTTTTCTTGCATAGCTGCACTTTCACAGAAAGACCCACAGGACTGTGCTCTTTTTTGCTGTCGGGCACTGGAGGAGAACACGGGTTTGTCAGTCGCTAGGCTGAATCACCTGCCAAACATTGGTCTACAATCAAATTGTTGCATTGGCACGCCAGGGAAAGGTCACACCCATCTGCCCCCTGCACCTCCCCAGACTACCCAAAGAAATAGATGCAGAAACCCTCAGCTAGGGTGTATGTGGGTTTTTATTTTCTTAAGAACAGGAACGTGTTGGCCTTTTCCTGTTCTCAGGGGAGGGGAAAGTATTTGGTTAGATGTTATTGTCTTCTCAGTGGCCATGGCCATGCCTCCCACAGCAGTCGGATGGGTGGCTGGAGCTGTGGCTGCCATGGCCGTCTGATCGGTGGTCGTGACCGTGTCTCGAGTAGTGGTCTGAGCGGTGGCTGGAGCTGTGGCTCCTGGAGCTGCTTGTTTGGTGGTTTCCATTTCCTTCCACTCCAGCTTCTGGGAGCAGAGAGGTAAGAGGGTCCCACTCTGCTACACTTTAGCCACTTTTCTTACTGCAAATGGGGACAGGAGCAAAAGGCTCCCATGCCCCTCCCACCCTTCCCAAGCTCCTGCTTTTTGCTGCCTTTTGAGCCCCAAATGAGTCACTGGGAGATTTTTTTGTGGGGGGCTCTTTCTCCATTGAGCAAGTAGAGGGGGTCTTCTATGGGATGTTGGGGGGTTGGGTACCCATGGGTGCTGCAGCAGCCCCCAGTCCCTCTGCTGTCCCTATTGTTCCCTATTTACAGGTGATTTCATATGGGTGGCCCCCAGCCAAGCTGGGGATAGACCCTAAAAAGTGATTCCCATCAGCAGAGTGATGCTGGGTACTCAGGACAATCCCCGGGCCTACAAGGCGGGGAGACACCAGTGGCTCTTTCCCTATTTGTCCTAAAAGTCACCAGGAGGAGGATGGGACACGAGGAACAAGGCATCAAGCTAGGGAACTATTCTAGGGAAGGCAGTGGTGGGGGGAAAGGGACAGCAAGGAACAGAGACCCACCAGCAGCCAGGGTACAGCGACATGGTGGCAGTGATGTCCCTAAAGCCCTGGGGGCTCTGGAAAACCCAGCACAGTCATTCAGTGCTGTGCCTCAAAACTCCCATGTGTTCTGGAAAGGAAAGAGTCCATGACACATGCATGAGACCAGCCACACAAAGCACTTCCCTGGAGTGGGGATGAGTCATCCTCAGCCTTCATCCCCATCCCAGTTACACTGCACAGCACTGCACTCTTCCTTCAGGTGCCTCCACAAGAGGTGAGTTTGGGTTGCGGAACAGGAGGAATTGTCCCTGCATCCCAGTGGCATCCCGCTGCTCCCACAGCCCAGGGCTGCTGAGCGGTGCTGCATCCAAAACGTCATAGCCAAATGAATGCATTTTATCCCCACTTGGTATGTTATTCCTTATTTTGCACTGCAGAGTTCCATAATATTTCCCCTGATGGAGGTGGGACCTTCCTCCATCAGCTCCACCAAGGAGCTCCCTGGCTCCAAAGAGCCATGAAACCTCCCCAGCCGATGCATCAACAAGGAGGGAAGGTTTGGATCTGGCTGCTCCTCACAAAACCTGTGAAACCCCACTTATTCTAGGCCATAGAAAGGCAGAAAGCAGGGGGAGGGCTGCCTTGTTTCCAATTCAGTCAATAGCCATTTCAGCACTGACCACAATGGGATAAGGAACTGGGTCACTGCAGTTAAATTCTTTTTTCCTTTTTGAAGGCTGGGCTGCAATTTATTTAACGAGGAGAATCAGAGAAAGAAGCAGAGGAGGCAGGACAGCAGCCAATGAATCAGAGCAAGCTGGAAAGGGACGAGGAAAGCAGAGATGCTCTTATCTAACTACATGTCTACAACAGGAACTGCAAACGCGAGCAGAAAGAAAGGCTCCAGGAAACTGACGGGGGTGTAAGATGGGAAGCAGTTTGTTTTCCCCAACCAAAATCAAATCCCGTGCATTTAGTACAAATGTTTTCAGAGTATCTTGTAGAAAAGTGCAATAAGCAGAGAGGAAGGCAAGCAGTAAAACGCTGCGGGTAGTGAAACGACCACACAAAAGGAGACCTCCTCCTTCATCCCGTCACCACACATTGCAGGGAAATGTCCTAGCAAGGCAGAGACAACCAGAGCCACTCCTTTTCCCCAGCAACAACAAAGACGCACCATGGGGAGGTGTAACCCCAGGCTGATTGGTTCCAAACCTGAACCACATCAAGCTGATGGCTTGTTTTAACTGTAAAGAATGCCCATTCTGCAACTACATGGTAGGGCCGGCCCGTGCAGATGAGGCTACGTATGGCCATTCAGAAGGCATCTGAAAGATGACCAGAGCTCCGTGCGCAACCACTGTAACTTACCAGCTTGCATACTGCTGTGGCAAGCACATCCCATTTTGGAGAGTTTGCTTAGTACGTGGTGTCTGAAGCCCAAGATGTGCCAGAACACCACTTGCCAGGTCTGCTCCTCCCAGGAACCGGCACTACATGCAGCAGGGTGCACGGGAACACAAGGATGACGTTCAGCAGCACGGTCCTAATGTTAGTGAGGGAAAGATGAGGCATAGCTATGTCTGTGCTGCTCCAGTCCAGCTCTGCCTGCCACTCAGCAGCACTCTGAGAATCTCTCACTCTTAGAAAGACCACACCACTTCTTACCAGACGATTTTATTGTAAATGCTTCTGTATGTTATTGCATTCCTGCACATTGCTGTTCTGGGGAACCCACACATCAAGGCAATGCCTGGGCACCAGCAGACCTCTAAATGCAACCAGGCGTACAAGAAACCTGTAAGCAATTACAGTAAGTCAAGACACAGACTGCTTGCGCTGAAAATGTATTCAATAGCAGGACAGTGTGGGAGGCAGACTGTGGTTTTGCAGCGTAGGCAACGTTTTCTGTATGTAGTGAAAACAACACTTTCTGTAGGTAGTGCTGCCAGCATTTTCTGTACGTAGTTTTGGCCTTGACTGAACTTCTAACCCTCCTTGTTGAAGGCAGCATCCTCCACACATTGTGTAAGTGAGGTGTTGGGTAAGTTATGGGAGTCGTTTTTCTTCCACTAGTTTGGGGAGTTCTGACATAGGTAGAGTTGCGTTACCGAGATAAGACAAGTATGCAGGGAGGAGGGAGAGCCTAGGACAGGACAGAGCAAACGTGCTCAATGGTGGAAATACTGCTCCCCATCTCCATGAGAGGGTCCCGACAAAGAAAACAACAGGATGGTAACTGCCTTATATGGAATGTATCACGGCAGCAGCGTCAGGGAGACTGTGAGCCTGAGACGCTCAAGCAATGAGCGAGCGCCAGGAGAGCATTACCTGCGTCGGGTTTAAGGTACAGAACGGGAAGGGACTGTGCTGAGCGGAGAGCAATTTCTCCCTTGCCAACAGGGGGTGTGCTCCATTATTGCAATAACCAATAAACTTTGCTGCTAGCACTAAGATCCTTGCCTGACCTGAAATGTCTGACTGTGAGTGCTTCTTTACACCGGGGAAAAACACTAAGCAAGAGCACTAAGCAAGAGCACTAAGCAAGAGCACTAAGCGATACCACTCTGTGTATAAGAGGTGGTACTTGGAGCTGTGTGAATTCCTTGGAGAGGCCAAACAGTGTGGAGGCTCTTCTTCTCACAGCTGTGCAGTGCAGGAATGAAGTGTGTTTCTCAGCTTGTACACCTGACAGCATTTTGTTTGCTCGGGCAGCTTTACTCTGAGCAACGTAGAGCTGTCAGGCAGGCTTGGGTTCATTTACCACCATCTCAGCAGGAACAAGATTAGAAATACGTTCTGTAAGTGCACTGCCATTGAAAAAACAGTTTGTCTTGACTGTAAGAATGGTATATGTGAGGGATACAGCACCCCCCCCAAGTGATGACATTGCCCTCGCAGCCCCCGGAGCTTTGTCTGAAAAGAAGTGAAAATACCACAAAGCAGTGCAAAGCAACGGAGAAGTAAGCATAAAAGAAAGAACCAATATGAAATAGCAACAGGAAAAGAAAGAAAAACCAACTGGAAAGAAGAAAGAAAACTCTTTGGAAGGAAGAAAATAATGCCTGTGGGCTTCTATCCCCTCCCCTGAAACTTCCTACGTCCCAAGAGCTTCTGCCCAGTGGGACCAAGTGCAGGACAGCAGGATTTTGCTTGACGGGGGGCAAGGCCAAACAAGGCAGCAGGCTGTGGCTCCAGGCCCACCAGAGCATCCTCTGTGATGTCACAGGTGCCATCACCTGCGCTCCTGGAACCTCTGTGCTGTCACATTCAGTTGCCATGACGATGACGGGCCACCCACAAGGACAGCTGGCACCTGCTTACAGGCACCTCATCTGTGTGTCTGAGAGCAGGCCTGGCAGCAGAGCAGCTTGGCTTCAAGCCATCTGGATTATGGTTAAGTGCTACTATTTAGTGTTACTGTTCATAGTCGAGGGTTGCCCTTTTCCATTAGGGTTTAAGATTACTGTTTTAGAGAAGGTTTAAAGTGGTAACGTGACAGATTTGATTTACCAGTGTTAAAGTTGTCATGACCCATGAGTGTTAAGGGATAAGGTAAATGCTTTAGGATGAGGTTAAAGGTTACTGTTAGAGGCGAGTGTTTAGGGTAAAGAGTTAACAAATTAGGTTAGGATGTAGGGCTTCTCTTTTGATCTAAACTAACGGTTAGCATATCGAAGTAGAGTTCAGAATTCATATTCGGGGCAATGGTTGAGGGCAAAGCTTAGTATATAGGACTAAGGGCGGCCCATTTTTGATTAGGGATAAGGCTATCTCTGCTGCGCTCAAAGGCCTAAGGGCTATACATTTTTAGGGACAAGGGCTAACCCTTTGTCTCAGGGAAAAGAACAGCAGGCTATAAATTAGGCTAAGCGTTACGAGATAAAATTCAGAGATTAAGAGAAATGAAAAAAAGAAAGAAAAAAACCACAAACTGGCAGTAGAGGCACACGGGCAGGAGACACACAGGAGGAAAACCACTAAGGAAATCCACTAAGCAAAACCACTAAGCAAAACCACTAAGCAAAACCACTAAGCAAAACCACTAAGCAAAACCACTAAGCAAAACCACTAGCAAAAACCACTAGCAAAAACCACTAGCAAAAACCACTAGCAAAAACCACTAGCAAAAACCAATAGCAAAACCCATAAGGAAAAACCATAAGGAAAACCATTATTTAAAGATTTATATAAAGATTTATTAAAAGACAGAAAGAAAAAAACAGACAGGCAGGAGACACACACACAGGCAGGAGACACACACACAGGCAGGAGACACACACACAGGCAGGAGACACACACACAGGCAGGAGACACACACACAGGCAGGAGACACACACACAGGCAGGAGACACGCAGTGAATCAATATCAAAAACCCTCATGATAAACCCTCATTAAAAACCCTAAAGAAAAACCGTCATGAAAACCCTCATGAAAACCCTAAAGAAAAACCCTAAAGAAAAACCCTCATTAAAAACCCTAAAGAAAAACCCTCATGAAAACCCTCATTAAAAACTCTGAAGAAAAACCCTAAATAAAAACCCTAAATAAAAACCCTAAAGAAAAACCCTCATTAAAAACCCTAAAGAAAAACCCTCATGATAAACCCTCATTAAAAACCCTAAAGAAAAACCCTCATGATAAACCCTCATTAAAAACCCTAAAGAAAAACCCTCATGAAAACCCTAAAGAAAAACCCTGAAGAAAAACCCTCATTAAAAACCCTAAAGAAAAACCCTCATGAAAACCCTCATTAAAAACTCTGAAGAAAAACCCTAAAGAAAAACCCTAAGGAAAAACCCTCATGAAAACCCTAAAGAAAAACCCTCATTAAAAACCCTAAAGAAAAACCCTCATGATAAACCCTCATTAAAAACCCTAAAGAAAAACCCTCATGATAAACCCTCATTAAAAACCCTAAAGAAAAACCCTCATGAAAACCCTAAAGAAAAACCCTGAAGAAAAACCCTCATTAAAAACCCTAAAGAAAAACCCTCATGAAAACCCTCATTAAAAACTCTGAAGAAAAACCCTAAAGAAAAACCCTAAAGAAAAACCCTCATGAAAACCCTAAAGAAAAACCCTAAAGAAAAACCCTCATTAAAAACCCTCATGATAAACCCTCATTAAAAACCCTCATGATAAACCCTCATTAAAAACCCTAAAGAAAAACCCTCATGAAAACCCTAAAGAAAAACCCTAAAGAAAAACCCTGAAGAAAAACCCTCATTAAAAACCTAAAGAAAAACCCTCATGAAAACCCTAAAGAAAAACCCTAAAGAAAAACCCTCATGAAAACCCTAAAGAAAAACCTAAAAAAAAACCTCATGAAAACCCTAATGAAAAATTCTAATGAAAAAAAAAAAAAAAAACCCTAATGAAAATCCTGATGAAAATCCCAAAATCAAAAACACAGAGTTGAAAAAAACACTAAGCAAAGACACTGAGCAAAGACACTAAGCAAAGACACTAAGCAAAGACACTAAGCAAAGACACTAGGCAAAGACAATAAGCAAAGACAATAAGCAAAGACAATAAGCAAAGACACTAGGCAAAGACACTAGGCAAAGACACTAGGCAAAGACACTAGGCAAAGACACTAAGCAAAGACACTAGGCAAAGACACTAGGCAAAGACACTAGGCAAAGAAAAGAAGGAAAAGTAGTCCATTCTTGGGAGGAATGCAAAGCATCTGAAGTAATGCCAAGGAGGAGGAAAGGGTAGCTACCAGGCATGGATTTCAGTAGCCATTAGAGTAAATGGATTACTATTAAAACACAGAATGAAATAACACAATGGCGACACACACGGTCACAATGGCAGCAGACGCACTGGCAGGAGACACGCACTGGCAAGGCACACATGCATGGAATCAAAGAAAGACGACATAAAAATGACTAAGGAAAAATCACTAAGCAAAAACAATAAGCTAAAACCCTAAGCAAAAACCCTAAGTAAAAACCATAAGTAAAAACCCTAAGCAAAAAACGATAAGCAAATCCATAAGCTAAACCATAAGCAAATACCATAAGGAATAGTAGGAAGGAAAAGCACTAGGGAAATTTAATATCAAAACCGATATAGGAAAAGAATTCAGCGATGACAACAGAGTCTCTAGGACCCCAAAAGCACAGCATCCATGCCTGGGAGGAGGAATGGGTAGCTACAGGTCATGCTGCTAACTCAAACAGAAATGCAACATCATGGTGACCAGCCCAGATTGGGTCTGTGGATGACAATTACAACAAAACATCTCTTGGGAGGAATGCAAAGCATCTGCAGTAATGCCAAGGAGGAGGAAAGGGTAGCTACCAGGCATGGATTTCAGTAGCCATTAGAGTAAATGGATTACTATTAAAACACAGAATGAAATAACACACTAGCAACACACACAGTCACAATGGCAGCAGACACAGACTGGCAGCATACACAGACTGGCAGCAAACACACACTGGCAGGAGACACACACTGTCAGGAGACACACACTGGCAGGAGACACACACTGGCAGGAGACACACACGGGCAGGAGACACACACGGGCAGGAGACACAAACTGGCAGGAGACACACACTGGCAGGAGACACACACTGGCAGGAGACACACACTGGCAGGAGACAAACACTGGCAGGAGACACACACTGGCAGGAGACACACACTGGCAGGAGACACGCACTGGCAGGAGACACGCACTGGCAGGAGACACGCACTGGCAAGGCACACATGCATGGAATCAAAGAAAGACGACATAATAATGACTAAGGAAAAATCACTAAGCAAAAACAATAAGCTAAAACCCTAAGCAAAAAACCTAAGCAAAAACGCTAAGAAAAACCTGTAAATAAAAAGCCAAAATAAAACCCCTAAATAGAAAACCTAAATACAAACGCTAAGCAAAAACCCTAAGCAACAACCCTAAGCAAAAACCCTAAGCAAAAACCCTAAGCAAAAACCCTAAGCAAAAAACCATAAGCAAAAACCATAAGCAAAACCATAAGCAAATACCATAAGGAATAGTAGGAAGGAAAAGCACTAGGGAAATTTAATATCAAAACCGATATAGGAAAAGAATTCAGCGATGACAACAGAGTCTCTAGGACACCAAAAGCACAGCATCCATGCCTGGGAGGAGGAATGGGTAGCTACAGGGCATGCTGCTAACTCAAACAGAAATGCAACATCACGGTGCCCAGCCCAGATTGGGTCTGTGGATGACAATTACAACAAAACATCTCTTGGGAGGAATGCAAAGCATCTGCAGTAATGCCAAGGAGGAGGAAAGGGTAGCTACCAGGCATGGATTTCAGTAGCCATTAGAGTAAATGGATTACTATTAAAAAACAGAATGAAATAACACACTGGCAACACACACAGTCACACAGGCAGCAGACACAGACTGGCAGCATACACAGACTGGCAGGAGACACGCACTGGCAGGAGACACGCACTGGCAGGAGACACGCACTGGCAGGAGACACGCACTGGCAGGAGACACGCACTGGCAGGAGACACGCACTGGCAGGAGACACACACTGGCAGGAGACACGCACTGGCAGGAGACACACACTGGCAAGGCACACATGCATGGAATCAAAGAAAGACGACATAAAAATGACTAAGGAAAAATCACTAAGCAAAAACAATAAGCTAAAACCCTAAGAAAAAACCCTAAATAAAAACTCTAAATAAATATCCAAAATAAAACCCTTAGATAGAAAACCTAAATACAAACCCTTATCAAAAACCCTTATCAAAAACCCTTATCAAAAACCCTAAGCAAAAACCCCAAGCAAAAACCCCAAGCAAAAACCCCAAGCAAAAACCCCAAGCAAAAACCCCAAGCAAAAACCCCAAGCAAAAACCATAAGCAAATACCATAAGGAATAGTAGGAAGGAAAAGCACTAGGGAAATTTAATATCAAAAACGATATAGGAAAAGAATTCAGCGATGACAACACTCTAGGACCCCAAAACCACAGCATCCATGCCTGGGAGGAGGAATGGGTAGCTACAGGGCATGCTGCTAACTCAAACAGAAATGCAACATCACGGTGCCCAGCCCAGATTGGGTCTGTGGATGACAATTACAACAAAACATCTCTTGGGAGGAATGCAAAGCATCTGCAGTAATGCCAAGGAGGAGGAAAGGGTAGCTACCAGGAATGGATTTCAGTAGCCATTAGAGTAAACGGATTACAATTAAAACACAGAATGAAATAACACACTGGCGACACACACGGTCACAATGGCAGCAGACACGCACTGGCAGGAGACACGCACTGGCAGGAGACACGCACTGGCAGGAGACACGCACTGGCAAGGCACACATGCATGGAATCAAAGAAAGACGACATAAAAATGACTAAGGAAAAATCACTAAGCAAAAACAATAAGCTAAAACCCTAAGAAAAATCCCTAAGCAAAAACCCTAAGAAAAAACTCTAAATAAAAACCCAAAATAAAACCCCTAATTAGAAAACCTAAATACAAACGCTAAGCAAAAAACCTAAGCAAAAACCCTAAGCAAAAACCCTAAGCAAAAACCCTAAGCAAAAACCATGAGTAAAAACCATGAGTAAAAACCATAAGCAAAAACCCTAAGCAAAAACCCCAAGCAAAAAACCATAAGCAAAAACCATAAGGAAATAGCATAAGGAATAGTAGGAAGGAAAACACTAGGGAAATTTAATATCAAAAACGATATAGGAGAAGAATTCAGCGATGACAACAGAGTCTCGAGGACCCCAAAAGCACAGCATCCATGCCTGGGAGGAGGAATGGGTAGCTACAGAGCATGCTGCTAACTCAAACAGAAACGCAACATCACGGTGCCCAGCCCAGATTGGGTCTGTGGATGACAATTACAACAAAACATCTCTTGGGAGGAATGCAAAGCATCTGCAGTAATGCCAAGGAGGAGGAAAGGGTAGCTACCAGGCATGGATTTCAGTAGCCATTAGAGTAAATGGATTACTATTAAAACACAGAATGAAATAACACACTGGCAACACACACAGTCACAATGGCAGCAGACACAGACTGGCAGCATACACAGACTGGCAGCAAACACACACTGGCAGGAGACACACACTGGCAGGAGACACACACTGGCAGGAGACACACACTGGCAGGAGACACACACGGGCAGGAGACACGCACTGGCAGGAGACACGCACTGGCAGGAGACACACACTGGCAGGAGACACACACTGGCAGGAGACACACACGGGCAGGAGACACGCACTGGCAGGAGACACAAACTGGCAGGAGACACAAACTGGCAGGAGACACAAACTGGCAGGAGACACACACTGGCAGGAGACACACACTGGCAGGAGACACACACTGGCAGGAGACACACACTGGCAGGAGACACACACTGGCAGGAGACACACACTGGCAGGAGACACACACTGGCAGGAGACACACACTGGCAGGAGACACACACTGGCAGGAGACACGCACTGGCAGGAGACACGCACTGGCAGGAGACACGCACTGGCAAGGCACACATGCATGGAATCAAAGAAAGACGACATAATAATGACTAAGGAAAAATCACTAAGCAAAAACAATAAGCTAAAACCCTAAGCAAAAAACCTAAGCAAAAACGCTAAGAAAAACCTCTAAATAAAAAGCCAAAATAAAACCCCTAAATAGAAATCCTAAATACAAACGCTAAGCAAAAACCCTAAGCAACAACCCTAAGCAAAAACCCTAAGCAAAAACCCTAAGCAAAAACCCTAAGCAAAAACCCTAAGCAAAAAACCATAAGCAAAAACCATAAGCAAAACCATAAGCAAATACCATAAGGAATAGTAGGAAGGAAAAGCACTAGGGAAATTTAATATCAAAACCGATATAGGAAAAGAATTCAGCGATGACAACAGAGTCTCTAGGACACCAAAAGCACAGCATCCATGCCTGGGAGGAGGAATGGGTAGCTACAGGGCATGCTGCTAACTCAAACAGAAATGCAACATCACGGTGCCCAGCCCAGATTGGGTCTGTGGATGACAATTACAACAAAACATCTCTTGGGAGGAATGCAAAGCATCTGCAGTAATGCCAAGGAGGAGGAAAGGGTAGCTACCAGGCATGGATTTCAGTAGCCATTAGAGTAAATGGATTACTATTAAAAAACAGAATGAAATAACACACTGGCAACACACACAGTCACACAGGCAGCAGACACAGACTGGCAGCATACACAGACTGGCTAGAGACACGCACTGGCAGGAGACACGCACTGGCAGGAGACACACACTGGCAGGAGACACGCACTGGCAGGAGACACGCACTGGCAGGAGACACGCACTGGCAGGAGACACGCACTGGCAGGAGACACGCACTGGCAAGGCACACATGCATGGAATCAAAGAAAGACGACATAAAAATGACTAAGGAAAAATGACTAAGCAAAAACAATAAGCAAAAACCCTAAGCAAAAACCCTAAGCAAAAACCCTAAGCAAAAACCCTAAGCAAAAACCCTAAGCAAAAACCCTAAGCAAAAACCCTAAGCAAAAAACGATAAGCAAATCCATAAGCTAAACCATAAGCAAATACCATAAGGAATAGTAGGAAGGAAAAGCACTAGGGAAATTTAATATCAAAAACGATATAGGAAAAGAATTCAGCGATGACAACAGAGTCTCTAGGACCCCAAAAGCACAGCATCCATGCCTGGGAGGAGGAATGGGTAGCTACAGGGCATGCTGCTAAATCAAACAGAAATGCAACATCACGATGACCAGCCCAGATTGGGTCTGTGGATGACAATTACAACAAAAAATCTCTTGGGAGGAATGCAAAGCATCTGCAGTAATGCCAAGGAGGAGGAAAGGGTAGCTACCAGGCATGGATTTCAGTAGCCATTAGAGTAAATGGATTACTATTAAAACACAGAATGAAATAACACACTGGCAACACACACAGTCACAATGGCAGCAGACACAGAATGGCAGCAGACACGCACTGGCAGGAGACACACAGTGGCAGGAGACACGCACTGGCAGGAGACACACACTGGCAGGAGACACGCACTGGCAAGGCACACATGCATGGAATCAAAGAAAGACGACATAAAAATGACTAAGGAAAAATCACTAAGCAAAAACAATAAGCTAAAACCCTAAGCTAAAACCCTAAGCAAAAACACTAAGAAAAAACTCTAAATAAAAACCCAAAATAAAACCCCTAATTAGAAAACCTAAATACAAACGCTAAGCAAAAACCCTAAGCAAAAACCCTAAGCAACAACCCTAAGCAAAAACCCTAAGCAAAAACCATAAGCAAAAACCATAAGCAAAAACCATAAGCAAAAACCCTAAGCAAAACCATAAGCAAATACCATAAGGAATAGAAGGAAGGAAAAGCACTAGGGAAATTTAATATCAAAAACGATATAGGAGAAGAATTCAGCGATGACAACAGAGTCTCGAGGACCCCAAAAGCAGAGCATCCATGCCTGGGAGGAGGAATGGGTAGCTACAGGGCATGCTGCTAACTCAAACAGAAATGCAACATCACGGTGCCCAGCCCAGACTGGGTCTGTGGATGACAATTACAACAAAACATCTCTTGGGAGGAATGCAAAGCATATGCAGTAATGCCAAGGAGGAGGAAAGGGTAGCTACCAGGCATGGATTTCAGTAGCCATTAGAGTAAATGGATTACTATTAAAACACAGAATGAAATAACACACTGGCAACACACACAGTCACAATGGCAGCAGACACAGACTGGCAGCAGACACGCACTGGCAAGAGACACACAATGGCAGGAGACACACACTGGCAGGAGACACACACTGGCAGGAGACACACACTGGCAGGAGACACACACTGGCAGGAGACACGCACTGGCAGGAGACACGCACTGGCAGGAGACATGCACTGGCAGGAGACACGCACTGGCAAGGCACACATGCATGGAATCAAAGAAAGACGACATAATAATGACTAAGGAAAAATCACTAAGCAAAAACAATAAGCTAAAACCCTAAGCAAAAACCCTAAGCAAAAACCCTAAGCAAAAACTCTAAATAAAAACCCTAAGCAAAAACCATAAGTAAAAACCCTAAGCAAAAAACGATAAGCAAATCCATAAGCTAAACCATAAGCAAATACCATAAGGAATAGTAGGAAGGAAAAGCACTAGGGAAATTTAATATCAAAAACGATATAGGAAAAGAATTCAGCGATGACAACAGAGTCTCTAGGACCCCAAAAGCACAGCATCCATGCCTGGGAGGAGGAATGGGTAGCTACAGGGCATGCTGCTAAATCAAACAGAAATGCAACATCACGGTGACCAGCCCAGATTGGGTCTGTGGATGACAATTACAACAAAACATCTCTTGGGAGGAATGAAAAGCATCTGCAGTAATGCCAAGGAGGAGGAAAGGGTAGCTACCAGGCATGGATTTCAGTAGCCATTAGAGTAAATGGATTACTATTAAAACACAGAATGAAATAACACACTGGCAACACACACAGTCACAATGGCAGCAGACACAGAATGGCAGCAGACACGCACTGGCAGGAGACACACAGTGGCAGGAGACACACACTGGCAGGAGACACGCACTGGCAGGAGACACGCACTGGCAAGGCACACATGCATGTAATCAAAGAAAGACGACATAAAAATGACTAAGGAAAAATCACTAAGCAAAAACAAGAAGCTAAAACCCTAAGCTAAAACCCTAAGCAAAAACACTAAGAAAAAACTCTAAATAAAAACCCAAAATAAAACCCCTAAATAGAAAACCTAAATACAAACGCTAAGCAAAAACCCTAAGCAAAAACCCTAAGCAAAAGCACTAAGCAAAAACACTAAGCAAAAACCATAAGCAAAAACCCTAAGCCAAACCATAAGCAAATACCATAAGGAATAGAAGGAAGGAAAACACTAGGGAAATTTAATATCAAAAACGATATAGGAAAAGAATTCAGCGATGACAACAGAGTCTCGAGGAACCCAAAAGCACAGCATCCATGCCTGGGAGGAGGAATTGGTAGCTACAGGGCATGCTGCTAACTCAAACAGAAATGCAACATCATGGTGCCCAGCCCAGATTGGGTCTGTGGATGACAATTACAACAAAACATCTCTTGGGAGGAATGCAAAGCATCTGCAGTAATGCCAAGGAGGAGGAAAGGGTAGCTACCAGGCATGGATTTCAGTAGCCATTAGAGTAAATGGATTACTATTAAAAAACAGAATGAAATAACACACTGGCAACACACACAGTCACACAGGCAGCAGACACAGACTGGCAGCATACACAGACTGGCAGGAGACACGCACTGGCAGGAGACACGCACTGGCAGGAGACACACACTGGCAAGGCACACATGCATGGAATCAAAGAAAGACGACATAAAAATGACTAAGGAAAAATCACAAAGCAAGAACAATAAGCTAAAACCCTAAGCAAAAACTCTAAATAAAAACCCAAAATAAAACCCCTAAATAGAAAACATAAATACAAATGCTAAGCAAAAACCCTAAGCAAAAACCCTAAGCAAAAACCATAAGCAAAAACCCTAAGCAAAAACCCTAAGCAAAAACCCTAAGCAAAACCATAAGCAAATACCATAAGGAATGGTAGGAAAGAAAAGCTCTAGAGAAATTTAATATCAAAAACGATATAGGAGAAGAATTCAGCGATGACAACAGAGTCTCGAGGAACCCAAAAGCACAGCATCCATGCCTGGGAGGAGGAATGGGTAGCTACAGGGCATGCTGCTAACTCAAACAGAAATGCAACATCACGGTGACCAGCCCAGATTGGGTCTGTGGATGACAATTACAACAAAACATCTCTTGGGAGGAATGCAAAGCATCTGCAGTAATGCCAAGGAGGAGGAAAGGGTAGCTACCAGGCATGGATTTCAGTAGCCATTAGAGTAAAGGGATTACTATTAAAACACAGAATGAAATAACACACTGGCAACACACACAGTCACAATGGCAGCAGACACACACTGGTAGCAGACACGCACTGGCAGGAGACACGCACTGGCAGGAGACACGCACTGGCAGGAGACACGCACTGGCAGGAGACACGCACTGGCAGGAGACACGCACTGGCAAGGCACACATGCATGGAATCAAAGAAAGACGACATAAAAATGACTAAGGAAAAATCACTAAGCAAAAACAATAAGCTAAAACCCTAAGCAAAAACCCTAAGCAAAAACCCTAAGCAAAAACCCTAAGCAAAAACCATAAGCAAAACCATAAGCAAATACCATAAGGAATAGTAGGAAGGAAAGACACTAGGGAAATTTAATATCAAAAACGATATAGAAAAAGAATTCAGCGATGACAACAGAGTCTCTAGGACCCCAAAAGCAGAGCATCCATGCCTGGGAGGAGGAATGGGTAGCTACAGGGCATGCTGCTAACTCAAACAGAAATGCAACATCACGGTGCCAAGCCCAGATTGGGTCTGTGGATGACAATTACAACAAAACATCTCTTGGGAGGAATGCAAAGCATCTGCAGTAATGCCAAGGAGGAGGAAAGGGTAGCTACCAGGCTTGGATTTCAGTAGCCATTAGAGTAAATGGATTACTATTAAAACACAGAATGAAATAACACACTGGTAGCACACACAGTCACAATGGCAGCAGACACAGACTGGCAGCAGACACGCACTGGCAGGAGACACAAACTGGCAGGAGACACACACTGGCAGGAGACACACACTGGCAGGAGACACACACTGGCAGGAGACACACACTGGCAGGAGACACACACTGGCAGGAGACACACACTGGCAGGAGACACGCACTGGCAGGAGACACACACTGGCAGGAGACACGCACTGGCAGGAGACACACACTGGCAGGAGACACGCACTGGCAGGAGACACACACTGGCAGGAGACACACACTGGCAGGAGACACGCACTGGCAGGAGACGCACTGGTAGGAGACACGCACTGGCAGGAGACACGCACTGGCAGGAGACACGCACTGGCAAGGCACACATGCATGGAATCAAAGAAAGTCGACATAAAAATGACTAAGGAAAAATCACTAAGCAAAAACAATAAGCTAAAACCCTAAGCTAAAACCCTAAGCAAAAACACTAAGAAAAAACTCTAAATAAAACCCAAAATAAAACCCCTAAATAGAAAAACTAAATACAAACGCTAAGCAAAAACCCTAAGCAAAAACCCTAAGCAAAAACCCTAAGCAAAAACCCTAAGCAAAAACCCTAAGCAAAAAACCATAAGGAAAAACCATAAGCAAAACCATAAGCAAATACCATAAGGAATAGTAGGAAGGAAAAGCACTAGGGAAATTTAATATCAAAACCGATATAGGAAAAGAATTCAGCGATGAGAACAGTCTCTAGGACCCCAAAAGCATAGCATCCATGCCTGGGAGGAGGAATGGGTAGCTACAGGGCATGCTGCTAACTCAAACAGAAATGCAACATCACGGTGCCCAGCCCAGACTGGGTCTGTGGATGACAATTACAACAAAACATCTCTTGGGAGGAATGCAAAGCATCTGCAGTAATGCCAAGGAGGAGGAAAGGGTAGCTACCAGGCATGGATTTCAGTAGCCATTAGAGTAAATGGATTACTATTAAAACACAGAATGAAATAACACACTGGCAACACACACAGTCACACAGGCAGCAGACACGCACTGGCAGCAGACACACACTGGCAGGAGACACAAACTGGCAGGAGACACAAACTGGCAAAAGACACGCACTGGCAGGAGACACACACTGGCAGGAGACACGCACTGGCAGGAGACACGCACTGGCAAGGCACACATGCATGGAATCAAAGACGACATAAAAATGACTAAGGAAAGATCACTAAGCAAAAACAATAAGCTAAATCCCTAAGCAAAAACCCTAAGCAAAAACCCTAAGCAAAAACCCTAAGCAAAAACCATAACCAAAACCATAAACAAAAACCATATACAAAAACCATAAGCAAAACCATAAGCAAATACCATAAGGAATAGTAGGAAGGAAAAGCACTAGGGAAATTTAATATCAAAAACGATTTAGAAAAAGAATTCAGCGATGATAACAGAGTCTCTAGGACCCCAAAAGCACAGCATCCATGCCTGGGAGGAGGAATGGGTAGCTACAGGGCATGCTGCTAACTCAAACAGAAATGCAACATCAGGGAGACCAACCCAGATTGGGTCTGTGGATGACAATTACAACCAAACATCTCTTGGGAGGAATGCAAAGCATCTGCAGTAATGCCAAGGAGGAGGAAAGGGTAGCTACCAGGCATGGATTTCAGTAGCCATGAGAGTAAATGGAGAACTATTAACACACAGAATGAAATAACACACTGGCAGCAGACACAGAGTGGCAGCAGACACAGAGTGGCAGCAGACACAGAGTGGCAGCAGACACAGAGTGGCAGCAGACACAGAGTGGCAGCAGACACAGAGTGGCAGCAGACACAGAGTGGCAGCAGACACAGAGTGGCAGCAGACACAGAGTGGCAGCAGACACAGAGTGGCAGCAGACACACACTGGCAGCAGACACACACTGGCAGCAGACACACACTGGCAGCAGACACACGCATGGAATCAAAGAAAACCATTATAAAAAACCCTAAGCAAAAACACTGAGCAAAAACACTGAGCAAAAAGAATATGCAAAAATAATATGCAAAAACACTAAGCAAAAACAGTATGGAAAATGCCTGGGAGGAGGAAAGTGTAGCTACAGGGCATGCTGCTACCTCCACCACAGATGCTACATCAGGGTCAATAGCCAAGAATGGGTCTGCTGGATTTCAGCAGCCATTAGAGGAAATAATAATGAAGCAAAGGACAGAAAGTAAAAACACACAGGCTAGGGACGCACTCGGTTGCAATCAAAGAAGAACAACATTAACAAATCTGAAAGAAAATGCAACAATTCATCGTAACACAGAACAAGCTGTGGTAGGTAAGGGTTTAGTTTGTTAGTCAATTCGAAACTCAATGTTGCTTTCTCAGATGTCCTGGAATGGAAACAGTGTTGTAAAATGTAAATTGTGTTGCAAACGATGGAAACTAAGTAGCTGCAAGCATTGCAAACTACACATTGCCAGGATACTTAAGCTGCTAGAAAATAACCAAAGAATAATGGAAAAGACTGCTGACTTTCACCCTCACAACCATCATGAGAAAAGAAAGCGCATCTCCCGCAACAACCTGCACATCCGCTAGAATGACTGGAATTCATTCAGGAGATAAGAGTTGTATAAATGCAGAACTGATCCTTTGCTCAAATTGTGACCTTGTGGAGTGTAGACTCCCCCTGGCGCCCAGCTCTGTTTTGCTCACTTGACCACCTAGCTTAATTGAATAAAGCTATCCCTTTATGTATCGCACTAGACTTTGCCTGGTTTTGTCACAATTAGAATTAATAGTAAGGAAAAGCAACAAAGAAATCAATCATCAAGCCATACAGCAGAAACAACAGCGTAAAAAAGCAACGGAAAAGACTGCAGCTGCAGTCATGCCAAGAAGGAGGTAAGGGTAGCGACCATGCACAGACTTAGCCAGCCACCAGAGGAAAGCATATAGGTAAAAAACCACTAAAGAAAACTACTAATGAAGAACATCACGGAAGAGCAGCACGGAAGAGCAGTAACAAGAGACACGAAGGAAAAAAAATGAAGGAGAAAAAGAGCACTAAGAAAAAGCACTAAAGGGGAAATGCACCAAAAGGGGAAAAGCTCTCAAGGGGAAAAGCTCTCAAGGGGAAAAGCTCTCAAGGGGAAAAGCTCTAAAAGGGAAACGCACTCAAGGGGAAACGCAGCACGGAAATGCACAGATGAAAAGAATGCAGAGATGACAACTGAGTCTGGAGGACCCCAAAAGCTCAGCATCCATGCTTGGCAGGAGGAAAGGGTAGCTACAGGGCACGCTGCTAAGCCCACCAGAGATGCTACATCAGGGTCAGCAGCCCAAAATGGATCTGCGGATGACAATTAGAACAAAACATCTCTCTGGAGGAAGGCAGAGCACCTGCAGTCATGCCAAGGAGGAGGTCAGGGTAGCTACCGGGCATCAATCTAGCCTGCCATCAGAGGAAAAGCTGCAAGACCACCACAAGGGAACAGGCAGCCTTGCTCAGGAGGCGTGGACCCACCTGGGAAATGAGAATAAGACAGCAAATGCATCAAGCAGAGCAGGAAAGCCAAAACAGGAGGCTGGAGTTTAAGAAGTCAGAAACGAATACACAAAACAGAACAATCGAGGGTGAGAGAACATCAGGTAAGTGAAGGGAAAGTAAGAGGAAAGGCACAGGCTAGGGGACAAGGAAAGAAGGGACAAGGAAGGTAAAGCTAGGCAAGGAAGAGTGAAAAGGAAAGGAGAAACACAAAACAAAGAGAAAATACATTGTCTCAAAAGGAAAAGAATGCTCTCAGTAAGGAAGAATGCAAAGAAAGGAACAGGAAAGACAAAGAACCGACAAAAATGAAACAAAGACCATGGAAGGCAAAGCAAAAGGGGCACTACAGAAAAGCTAAGCAGGGAAATAACAAACAAACAGGGAAAAGAAAGCAAAGCAAAACAAGGTCTAGAAATGCAAGAGTAAAGCAAATCACCTGAATACAATATCACGGCAAAGCAAAGAGTCTGAATCAGATAAAAATGCTCCCCAGTGATGATCTCTGGAAAGAAAGAATGAAAGAAAGAACATTCAGAAAGAAAGAACTGCTGGACTCTTTCCAAGAGATTCCTGTACTTTTTGTTCTGAGGAGCCCACAACTGGACACAGTACTCCAGATGAGGCCTTACCAGGGCAAAGTAGAGTGGGAGGATCACCTCCCTTGACCTGCTGGCCATGCTTTTTCTAATGCACCATGGAATGCCATTGGCCTTTTTGGCCATGAGGGTACACTGATGGCATGGCCAACCTGTTGTCCACTAGGACACCCAGGTCCCTCTCTGCAGAGCTCCCCTCCAGCAGGTCATCCCCCAACCTGTACTAGTGTATGCAATTATTCCTCCCTAGGTGCAAGACTCTACACTTGCTTTTGTTGACCCTCATCCAGTTTCTTACTGCCCAGCTCTCCAGCCTGGCCAGGTCTCGCTGAATGGCAGCACAGCCTTCAGGCGTGTCAGCCAATCCTCCCAACTTCGTATCATCAGCAAACTTGCTGAGGGTGGCCACTGTCCCCTCGTCAAGGTCATCGATGAAGACGTTGAACAAGACCGGACCCAGCATCGACCCCTGGGGGACACTGCTAGTTACAGGTCTCCAACCGGACTCTGCACTGCCAACAACGACCCTCTGTGCGCTGACAGTCAGCCAGTTCTCAACCCACCTCACTGTCCACTCATCTATCCCACACTCCCTCAGCTTTGTTATAAGGATGTCATGGGGGACACTATCAAATGCCTTGCTGAAATCATGGTAGGCTACATCCACCGCCCTATCCAAAACTATCTGGAAGGTTCTTAGTTCTTTACCACCGTTTCCTTCCCCGCGCTTGAAAACTACAAGCAGCTAAAACAATGTTCTCTGAAGATATCCAGGAGAGAAGAGTCCCGGTAGATCAGTATCAAGCCCAGCTCATGGGAGCCCAATGCCCACTGTTTCCTGGCTGATAAACACAGATCTCTGGCAGCATTCAATCGTCTTCCCTGTACAACCACCCAGCCCCCCTCCTAGTCATCAACACCAGTATCATTTTAAAGTCAATGAACCTAGCCTGTAAAAGCACATGTAGCCTCCTTCATTGGTTTGGGGGACTGAGTTTGAGAACACATCTTTAGGCAAACACTCACATCAAGTTCCATATGTCTGAATGCGCAGCCCCTCCTCATGCAGTGACCGCCCTTCCACAGCTGCAGATGGTTTCATTCCCCGCAGCAACTTCACAGCGGCAGAAGGGACAGACGCCTCCCTGTAACCAGAAGGAAACAACAAAGATAAATAAAGCAGCACAGCCCCACGTCCAAGGCTCTGTAAACTCCATGTATTCCAGTGACAGGAAGGCATCTGCAACATCAGCCTTCACCCTGGCATCAGGGTACCTTGTTGGCCTATCACAGCGGCGCTGGTACAGGATTCATTGTGTTACGCCCTGTTACCAAAGGCACGATACCTGTGAGTGGGTAACACAGTATCTCGCTACCACAGAACTTGCAAGGAGCGACACAAAGTTTGATCTCAGCACTCATCACACAGAAGTTACTTTGGCAGCCTTGGGAGGAGAATGGAGGAATCTCTTGCTATGCAGGGAGCAAGGACTTGGTGTATTTCTAGCATCAAGTTACACGTGGTCAAATCGGGTGATGTTCCCAGCCTGCATCTTCATCCTTCCTTAAGGCCTTGACTGAAAGCTTGCTGGCACTGCGTCAGCTGATTCTGGCTCGCATTCCCTCCGGATCAGCTTCAGATACATCAGGGCTTGGACACGTGTTACTGATGAGTGCAGCAACATTGGGATCTGGCCCCACTGATCTTCTGGACACCAGCTTTTCATTACACGTGAAACGTTCTACACTGCAAGATATTAATAAGGAGAGAGAACAATACTCAGTCGATGACAAAAAGAGAAGCGTGTGTCCCAACGCTACAACTGTTAGAGAAAACACTCACCGTGACTCCTTTAGTACAGAAAAGCTGGAACGAGGCTTCTTAGCTACTTGATCTGGCTGTTCAAAGCTATTTAAAACAAAACAACACAAAACAACCAAACATGCTTCTCTTTGCATCGGTTTTAAAGGTTTTCTGATTTAAAGTGTGTTGAAGCAGGCTGTATTCAGAGAGAAAAAGTAACAACTTCTACTCCGCACATCATTTTTGCCCTTAATCCAGTGGCTGGATTTTCACTGAGAAAGGAGGCATTTCTGATGGAGATTACAATGAAGGCACCGTCCTTCATAGGACCTGGAGGATGAAAGAAAGGTTCAGAAACCCATTCTGGAATTCAGGCGCTAATTACTGGGAATACTCAAGCACAGTCTTGTCTTTCCTAACATTTTGTTCTGATTTTACTAATATGCTAGGCTCACCTGTAGGCTTTGTTTTGTTGCTTTTTTTTTCCTCCTGTACAATGAAGAGGTGTCACTTACTGAAATGGCACTGATTACTTTTTGGAGGACAGCGTTCTTGTTTCTCTCTAACAACAAGGGTATTTTTGCTAATTGCTCATCAGAATTTCCACAGGCACAGTGAATTAAGTGTGCCCTCTGAACACAGGTAGCCACTATCATCAGAAACTGATGTTGAAAATCACTGGCTTAATTGTTGCTTAGCTCAGAACTGTACTGCCTTTCAGAAAACAGTGATTGAACACTACTACTACTCTGTACTTCACTGTAGGTTGTTAAGCAACCCCCCCTGCCCCACAAGTGCTCTTTCCCTTCCTTACAGTTATCTCCACCTAAGCAGAATCCAAAACACGTGCCCTTGATGCCATCCAACTTCCTCCGAGTGCTTTTGCAGTTTTACAGAAAAGAAAAAAAAAAAAAAAGAAAAAAGAATAAGAAAGAGGATTTTCCTCTTGCCCCACTGATAAACAAAGAAGTCAAACATGGGTAGCTTGGCCATGAATGCCTCCAGGGATGGGACACCCATAACCTCTCCAGCCTGTCCATGTCCCTCTGGATGGCTTCCCTTCCCTCCAATGTATCAACTGCGCTGCTCAGTTTGTATCGTCTGCAAACCTGCTGAGGGCGCACTCGATGCCATCATCTGTGTCACTGATGTTGAAGAGCATCGGTCCCAAGACAAAACTCTGAGGGACACCACTTGTGATCAGCCTCCACCCTGACACAGAACCATCGACCACAATCCTTTGGCTGTGTCCAGCCAGCCAATTCCTAATCCACTGAACAGTCACAAAATCCACACCTCCCCAGTCTAGAGAGAAGGATGTGGTGAGGGACCATGTCAAAGGCTCTGCAGAAGTCCAGGTAGATGACATCCATCGCCCTTCCCCCGACAACCCAAGCCATCACTCCATCATACAAGGCCACCAAATTGATCAGGCAAGATCTGCCCTTGGTCAAACTATGCTGGCTCTCTTGGGTCTCTGTCTTGTGTGTGCCTTAACATCACTTCTAGGAGGATCTGCTCCCTGATTTTCCCAGGCACAAAGCTGAGGCTCGCCAGCCTGAAGTTGCCCGGGTCCTCCTTTCTACCTTGCTTAAAAATTCCCAGGATCGTGCTGTGATTCATCCATATGCAGACATTCTGGAAGACAAGCAACTGGTGCCTAGCCAAAAGTGGAACAGAATGACTGCCTACTGAGGGCTTCTTCTGCAAAAACTATTGTAAACATTTCTCATTTTTCCAAGTATCAATTCAGCTTCCCACTTCTTTTTCTAAAGCTTTTCAAAAGAGACAAGCAAGGCAGGCAAGGCAGGGATGTAGCCCTCTATGTTAGGAAAGAATGTGAATGTATGGAAATCAGTAATGGCAATGATAGGGGTGAGAGCTTATGGGTCAAAATAAAAGCAAAGGCCAGTAAAACTGACATTACCACAGGAGCGTGCTACAGGCCACCCAACCGCATGAAGATGCGGACAAGACACTTTATAGGTGGTTGGATGAGGTCTCAAGGTCTCTTCCCCTTGTTCTTGTGGGGGATTTCCACGTCCCACACATCTGCTGGATTCCTAATGCAGCAGATAGGGAACAGTCCCGGAGGTCCCTAGAGTGTGTGGGAGAGAACTTCCTGACACAGATGGTGAAGGAGCCAACAAGGGGAAGCAAAATCCTGCTGTTTGTTAACAGAAAAGGTCTTGTGACAGATGGAAAGGTTGGAGGCCGTCTGGCTCATAGAGATCGTGAGATGCCAGATTTCTCAGTCCTTGATGAACCCCAGAGGGGAGTCAGCAGAACTGCTACCTCGGACTCCCAGAGGCAAACTTTAACCTTTCTAGTACCATGGCTGAGAGGGTTCCTCGGGAGGTAGCTTTGGAGGGCGTGGGAACCCAGGAAGGCTAGCAATACTTTAAGCAAGTAATTTAAAAGGAGCAGGAGCTGACCATCCCCAAGACACAGAAGACAACAGGCAAGGAGGCTGGACTGGCTGAACGGAAACCTCTGACTGGAACTCAAGAGCAAAAGGAAATGTACGGTCTCTGCAAGAGTGGGCAAGCTACTTACGATGATAACAGGTATGTAGCAAGGCTGTGCAGGGACAACATTAGGAGAGCCAAAGCCCAGCTAGAACCGAACTTGGGCACTAAGGTAAACAACAATACATATTTCTATTAATACAACAACAGCAAGAGGAGGGCTAGGGAGAATCCATTCCTCATTGGACACCAAGAGCAACTTGGTGACTAAGGATCAGGATAAGGCTGAGCTACTTAATGCCTTCTTTGCCTCAGTCTTTAATAGCAAGATTTGTTACTCCCTGGGAATAAAATCCCCTGTGCTGCTAGGTAGGGACGAGGAACCCAGCAGGCCCTGCCCTATCAGTCTCACCTCAGCGACAGCAAAGGTTATGGAATGGATCATCTCAGGAGCCATCGTGGACCAATTAAAGATCAACCAGGGGATCAGGTCCAGTCAGCATGGGTTTATGAATGGTAATTCCATTCTATGACAAGGTGACCCACTTAGCAGATGAGGATAAGGCTGTTAATGTGGTAAAGCCTCTGACGCTGTACCCCACAACATCTTCATGGAGAAGCTGGCTGCCCACAGTTTAGATGGGCGTATGCTGCACTGGGTGAAACACTGTCTGGAAAACGGGGCCAACGAGTTGCAGTCAACGGAGTTAAATCCAGTTGGCAGCCAGTCACTCCAATGTCCCCCTGCGCTCGGTACTGGGGATGCTTCCATTCAACACCTTTATTAACAATCTTGACGAGGAGATGGAGCACACCCTCAGTAAGTTTGCAGACAACACCAAGTTCAGAAGGATGGTCGAGCTGCCTGATGGGAGAGAGGTGCTACACAGGGACCTGGATAGACTGGATCAATGGGCCAGGACAAACTGGATGAGTTTCAATAGGGCCAAGTGCTGGGTCCTGCATTTTGGTCACAACAAACCCAAGCAACCCTACAGGCTTGGGGAGGAGAGGCTGGAAAGCTGCCTGATGGAAAGGGACCTTGGTGTACTGATGGACAGTCAGCTGGATATGAGCCAGCAGCACACCCAGGTGGCCAAGAAGGCCAACGGCACCGTAGCTTGGGTCAGGAATGGAGTGGTGAGCAGGACTAGGGAAGTCATCCTGCCCCTGCACTTGACCCTGGCGAGGTCTCACCTCAAGTACTGTGTTCAGTTTTGGGCACCCCAATTCACAAAGGACGTCAAGGTGCAGAAGCAGGTTTAAAGAAGGGCAGCAAAGCTGGGGAAAGGATTGGAGAATATGTTCTGCAGGGAGCGACTGAAGGAACTGGGGCTGTTCAGCTCGGGAAAAAGGAGGCTGAGGGGAGACCTTATTGCTCTCTCCAGATACCTGAAAGGTGCTTACAGCAAGAGCGGGGCTGGTCTCTTCTCACTGGTGACAGGATGAGGAGTAATGGCTTTGAGCTGCACCAGGGGAAGTTTAGGTTGGATATCAGGAAAAACTTCTTGACAGAAGGGCTTGCTAAGCACTGGAATAGGCTCCCCAGGGAGGTGGTTGAGTCACCATCCCTGAATGTGTGTAAAAATCATTCTGATGCGGTGCTCAGTGACAAAACTGAGTGGAGGGCTGTTAGAGTTAGGCTAGTCTGGTTAGGTTGTGGTTGGACTTGATGATCCTTAATGCCTTCTCCAAGCTGAGCAATTCTATGATTCTATGAGATTTAACACCACAGTTCTTGTGGGAGCTGTGATGGAACTTGCAGTGTCTCTGGCTTCCCCACAATCACTTTCTCCAGGCGGATTCTTAGGTCCTGGAACTTCTCGAAAGCCAAGGACACACCTCTGTCCAGTTTCCGTACCAGCTCCTGCAGTGACATCTCTGACAGCTTTCTCCTCTAAGGAAGAACCAAGCAGGTGGTTGAGTCACCGTCCCTGAATGTGTTTAAGAACCATTTGAATGTGGTGCTCAGGGTCATGATTGGGCAGCAGGTTGCCGGGTTTAGGGTAAGTTTGGTTAGGTTATGGTTGGACTTGACCACCTAAAGGTGGTCTTTTCCAACCTGAGCAATTCTATGACTCTATGATCCCTATTGAAGTTGACCTTCTGTGGTTTCTAAAATCACTCTGCCTTCAGCAAAATGTTACTCTCTGCATCCTCCTGCCTTCCAAGGAGAAGTACAGAAGCCTGTCCATCAACCAGTAGTCTTTGCTGGGCTGGATGCTGAAATTACCCACCAACTATGAAGAGCCAACAATACAAAGAGAAGTACATCAGCTGAAGTAGTCACGCTTTAGAATACCAGATGCTACTAAGATCTAAACTACCAGAGCTCCCAGGGGCAGCCTTTCTCAAGCTATACTATCATCTACTGCAGCTAGCACTTATGCTCTGCGTTCCAATGCCTACTTCTTCAGCCGGTAGCAAAGACTCATTGTATCAGCAGTACAATATCAAGAGCTCAGGGTTCCGGTTACGTGCAGCAAAACTCGATCTTAACAGAGACATCTTGAACTATTCTTGAAGACACCCATTGGTTCCTGTCAACAGGAAAGGTAAGGTGAAATCCAACAAGCCTGCACTCTCAGCCTGTGCTCTCAAATCACATGACAGGATCTGCTAGAGTGGGATGCGACAATGACACGAGTCCTCCAGCAGTCAGAAGCACCATTCTAAAAATAACCACATTTCTATGAGGCTGTAACATCAAGTGTAATGTGCCCCCCCTCACGCCACTGCTCAAACAAATAACCAGCTGCTGGTCAGGGTCCTGCTCAGCAGGGAGCTGAAAAAAGTGCTGCCCCACACCCACCCCAGGCTGCCTCATCAGCACAGGGCAGCACTAAGCCCAGCACCAGGCAGGGCAACTTGCACAACGCATACCAGGCTTTGGCTGGCTCAGCTTCCATACCGCTGTGCCTGCAGTCCCACTGACCCCAGGCTACAGCAGGCACTGTGTCATCACAAGACTGAGTGGCAACAGAGGCATATTCCCTGTGGGCTCTGCCCCATAAATGCCATCACACAAACTGGTACTCTGAAGTTTACGTGCCTTAATACCTTAGGAGCCCCTCTCTTCAAGGAGCTAGATCTACAAGTCTGATTCCCACAAAGGGTGAGGGGCGATGACAATCAGCAGTGTGGTAGATACCCTATCCTAAGCAAGATCATTCTCCTAAGACATTCAAATTAGTGCAGCAACACCCTACCTTATTTTCTGTATTCAGCTCTGTATTGATCTCACGTGGATAAAAGTAACAGTCAGCACCTGCAACAAGTCTAGACGTAGCTAAGATTTAGATGGAGGGAGCTAAGAGATCAAGACAAGATGATGTAGTGCAATGCAGTCAAAGGAGCTGGCCAAGCAAAAGCTATGTGCATGCATTTCCAAGCTGAGCATGCACCTGGAGTTGGGACTGGATCACTCACTGTCAGAAGAATTCCTGAGTACCATCATAAAGAAAGCTATACTGCGTCATGACTGGAGTCCCTTTACGTTAATTAGCCCTCTTTGCATTTTAATATGCACCATTCACTACTCCAAAGTTGCACTTCCTTTTGCCTTTCTACCTGAAGGGCTTTGAAAAAGTCTCTGAAATAGAAATTCCATGACTGCTGTAATACACTTGGGCAGGTATCTGGACTCCCATCCAGAGACATCCAATGCCTTTTACGGAAATAAAGAATACTCAAGGACTTACCCCACCAAATTCCCACTCAGTTTTACACCACTGCTTTTTGGTCTGATAGGCAGGAGTCAGCAAAAGGCAGCGAAAGGCAGCTATTCGGCAATCCCAGGAAGTCAGCTGGGCTCTAGGGAGACAAGAAGGGCACTAAGGTGACAAACAACCATTGCCTTTCATCCTTTTTCACAGGTCTTAACATCTTTGTTTCCTCCTCTCCACCATTTTCACAGCCAAAACAGAAACTACCTTTGCACTTCTCACAACTCTTCCCTGCACTCCCAAATAAATGGTATCATGACATCCTCTACCACACTGCAACTGCTCAGAATAATCAAAATTATATCATTCATGACATAAGAAACTTACTTTTGACTAGTGGCAACAACATTCCATTCCCATCCTGTCCCTCTGTGTTATGAATACTGCAATTGTCCTTCTGACAGCCTCCTGGATGAATGCACCAACAGCAAGGAAGCATCCTGCACTTACTCTGAAGAGAGAAGGAAAGCAAGGTTCATGGAAACAGGCACACAAGGCTTGCACCCAGACACGGTTCTCCAGATCATGCCACAGATAGGACTACCAGAGTGCCAGAACATAATTTACCACTAAAGAAAACATCTGGGGGCACATTCACAACTTCAGCACAAGCTGTAGTGGCTCAGCATATTTAGCTTTCCTCTCATTACAGCTGGAAAACAAGATACTCCTAAACATCAGTCAGCAAGCACTTGGATCAGCCTGCCCTCTGGTTTTTACAATGACAGACATCGTTACAGCCACCTCTAACACCTGACCAGGAGATGCTTCCATTTACTAGCCTGGACTTGCTTCCTTCCATCAGCAGCTGCTCCTAAACTGACCTTCGATTCATACAGTGATACCATTGACTTGTAGCACAAGCTGACCTGCAAGACAGAGAAGAGAAAGCAGGATGGCCACAAACACTGACACAGCACGTTCTAATATTCATAGTATCATAGTATCATAGTATTGTGCGAGTTGGAAGGGACCTTAGAGATCATCGAGTCCAACTCCCGGGATTCGAGCCCTCTGTGTAGCAGAGCAGCACTTCTACCCCCTGCTCCACAGGGGGGATTCGAACCCAGGCCCCCTGGTGTTGCAGACGGGAATTCTACCGCTGCGCCACCGGGGCACACTTGAACAACCACAAAAGAGACAAAACAGGAGATAAGGGCATCCACAGCAACACCCCAGTTCATAAAGAAATGCAAATGCAGCCTGGCCTCAGCAGTCCTTATATATTTCTTACACATTTGATTGAGCCGACTGCATTTTGAACCAGGAGTGTTCACAGTCTCTTGCAAATTAACATGACACAGCAAAAACCAAAATAAAAACAAAACAAAAAAAAAATTACAAAAAAAAAAAAAAAGCAATACAAAGACCTATAAAGAAAAAAAGCAAGCCAAAGACCAGGGTATCAAAGATTAAAAAAAAAAAACAAAACCAAAAACAAACACAAAACAAATAGAAAAAAAAAAAAAAGGAAAAAGAAAACGCATAGCACCTGTAACAGCAAAAATACTGGCACAATGGGAATATATTACAAAGGCAAGGAAAGAATGGCTCACCCACCTCTGAGGATGGAAGTGCACAGAACAAACTGCACAGAGGAGAAATCATCAGAAAAAAATCCCACCCAGGGGCAGTCAGCCCTCAGAAATGCTCTGTAAGAGAGGTGCAGCCAGGCTCCACCCCTTCCAGTCACTCAGCTGCATTGCCTTCACCTGCTGACCAGGGCTGACCAGGTGATAATCAGTGGCTCAAGCTGTAATTCAACAGTTCTCATACAGCAAATCAGAAGAAAAATAGCAAAGCATAGATGAAAAACACAGCAACAACAAATGAACCTCGAAGAATTCTAGAAAGTAACACAGAATTAAGTAAATAAATAAATAAACACACACAAAAATAAAAATTAAAATTAAAAAAAAAAAAAAGCACAGCACAGCAAAGCACAGATGACAATAAACAACAAGGAAAACCCACCACCCTGAAAAGAAATGGCACCTGAGCATTTCACCAGAGAGGCTCCTTCCATCTGTCTTCCTGCAAAGACACAAGGATAAAAGCCTCAGTTCCTCTGAGCAACAATTGGAAACAAGTCCACAAAATTATTCATTCAAAGGCACTTCCAGGAGATGTATAACAGAATCCTTCCCAGTTACACAAGCTTACACTGTGGCCTTAGGAGAAACAAGCTCCCTTTCTGGTCCCGGTTCCTAAGGGCTTCTTTTCATCACCTGTTGGACACAACAAGACGACTTTTCTTGCACAAATATATGCCCTGCATACCTTTCTCCATCCCAAAACAAAGTCCAACCTAGAGTTGCAGAGCAGACACTAGATGCTGACCAGAGCAGTAAATGAACAGAAGAGGGGAGAAGCAGATACAGGTAAAACAACTAAAGGAGTGAAAAAGATCAGAACTGAAGAAAGGATACAGGTAAGAAAGAAGGACAGAAGAATGGAAAGTGCTATAGAGGATAGGACTGGACATCAGCAGAAGAGGAGCAGATGCAAAGCTACACCAAGGTGTGCCTTCTCCCTCTGTCCCTGTCCACCACTAGCAACATCCCCCACTGACAGGGATGCTGCTGCCCCAGCAGCTGATGGGGTTGTGGCCTGGGGCTGTTCCCTGCCACTTCTTTTCTTCAGGTGTCTGCACATGAGGAACAGCTGTTCCCCATGCCCTGCATGCTGGTAATTAGTGTGGGTAATTACTGGGTGGGAATTGTGGGAAGGAAATTCAGGGGTGGGATAGTGAGAAGGCATTTGAGGGGGATGGGATATTGTTTGGGTGGGATTTTGGAAATCAGACATGACTGTTAGGATGGGGGATATTTGGTTGGAAATATTGTCATTTCCATTACTCATTGCTTTGTATGATAAGTTATTAAATGCTTTGTGTTCCTTCTGCTATACCTCTGCTTGCAGTCATCTGTGCAGTGTCAAAGGTCCTCAGCTCTACATGCCCACCTCCAGGGTAGGATGGGGCACCACAGATGGCAGGGTTCCACAGCTGCCACCAGCAGCCCCAGCCCGCTCCTGCACACCTGAGGTGTGAGTGGCTGTGAGAGGAATGTCTCTGTGGAAGTGCAGCTCATTCCTCCCCTCTGATGGGGGCAGAAGGCACGAGACAAAAGAGGAAAGCAGAAAGCATCTGCATTTCCCTCGTGGCTCTTATTTCCTGTGTTAATGTGGGAAATGAGCTGAGCCACTGTGCCTCTCTTCTATGGCTAGCTCTGCAGCTCTGCCACTGTCTTCATGCTCAGCTGTTCCTGTGTGTAATGCTCCACACTTGGACCCTGCAGAGCCCAAAGACCTCCTTGGCTGCTGTTACTCACCACTCTGTACCTGCTTCCAGGTGTCACTTGCAAGACCCTGCGAGTCCACCTGGTTGGAACTGCAGTCCATAAACACAAATGTGAAAGAAAGAAGAAAGGATTCTTTCATTTCACAGGCTTTCATCTTCATTAAAAGATGTTCTGCTGTGGAGCACAGCTGGAAGCATTTCATTTGTGCAAAAAAGGGGGAGAGCTTGGTTCCTGCCCTCTCTAATCTCATGTAAGAGCTGGCTGTCTATGAGGAAGAGTCTCTACTTGGAGATCTGCTCTATAGGAACATTTTGTGAACCTGTTCTTCAGAAAAGTATCTTTGGGACTTTTTGTTTTGATTTGTGGGGTTTTTTTTCAGAAATAATGCTTTTGTTTACTAGCTTGAGTCCTTCACCATTCTTAGGAAAATTAGAGTAAAGCAGCTGTATCTGCTACTGCCTTCCACTACAGTTACCATTTGAGGTTATGGTTAAAGGCTGAACTTGAGAGTTTGAGCGCTGCCACAAAGCCCTGGCTGTGCCGGGCCCCCTTCCGACCTGGGCCCCAAAGCAGCCCCGACTGTGCCGGGTTCCCCTCTCACCTGGGCCCTGCAGTGGCCTCAGCTGTGCCGGGTCCCTCTCCAGTCTGGGCCCTGAGGTGGCCCCAGCCGTGCCTGGTCCTCCTCCATGCTGGGCCCCAAGGCCCTGCCTCTGCCTGCTCCCCCACTGCTCTGGGCCCTGAGCTGGCCCTAACTGTGCCAGGCCCCCCTCAGGCACAGGCCCTGCCTCAAGCCCCGCCCCCTGTGGACAGCAGTGCTATTGCCTGTTTTTTTTCTCTCTTCCCTCTTCTTTCCCTCTTCTCTTCACAAATGCATTCAGATCCCCCAGGATGACCTGCACTGATACTGCTGCATTCTTCCTGAACAAACTTGCTGGACAGTGCAGCTTTTTCTACAGAGCAGCGTGCCTTTGGAAATGCTTTGACTATGTAAACTAACAGCAAGAGAACACTGAGCTCTTCTGGGTCTTTCTAGGAATGGCAAAGAGACAGGAGAGTGTGCTCAGCCTCGTCTGGTTGCTTGTATGCAGAAATCCCTGTCACGGTTGTAAACATCTGTGCTGTTCTGCTTGACGGCAGCAGTGTGTGACAAGAAGCCTACAGTTATCAATCTAGAGGTGGTAATTAATTGTAACAGTTCCCCCTTCTTCTTCCCTCGACACTTGGGTTATGCAGTTCCCCTATGCTATGTGCCGGTGTGTCATGGGTTAAGCTAAAATCTACCTGCACCCATGACTGGGGTATAGACAGCCTGCAGGGCTGCTATCCCAAAAGGAAAAGGGAAAAAGGGAAAAGGAAAATAAATACAGCGGCAGCGATCTAAGGAGGCACACTTATTTACTAAATACTATATCGGAATACAGAATAACACAAAATAATACAATATAATTGGAATTAAGGCTAACAAATCAAGTAAAATAAGAGAGTGAGTCCCGAAACCAAGAGGCCTACTGTAACTCTAGGCGAAACGGCTGGAACGCTCCCACACGGCTCCCCCCTGGCTGGCAAGGTCCAAGAGCGCGAGTCCAGCACTGAAGTGAGATTATATAGAGTCCGTGTCATATGACTGACCGTGGTGTTCCCTGGGACATTCAGTCTTCTTTTGTGAGCAGCAGATTCGTCAAAATTATCCATGCTTTATCATGATGTTATGATGTGGAATACTGATAGCAAAATCACAGAATTGCAAAAACATGACATGGTGTAATACCTATGAGCCACAGCTTTGTTGCGTTTAGCAAAGCTCATGGCAACAGGCTTTGGCCAACCTCAGAGCTACGTAGATGATGATAAGATACCCGATGATAAGAGAGAGAAAATGAACAAGCTACAAGGTAAATGTTGTTTCTTCCTTCTAGTCAGCACGCCATCGCTAAATCTTCCATGCTATGACTTTTATCTTGATAGTGATGATCCTTTAACCTCACACCTTTAGCACAGCACTTTATGTGGAGGTACCCACTAGTGACAATGTGTTAGTGCCGCTTTTCTGCCTGTGGTTTTTTGTTGTTGTTGTTGTTTTGTCTGTATTTTCCAGAATGTGGGGATTTCTTTCATTGCCCACAAACACTGCCCAGTGCAGGAGGAGGCAGGGACGAGAGTCAGGAGCAAGGGCAGAATGGTGTCTCTGTTACTAAGTGAAATGACTGTGGTTTCTGCATGTGGATTTGCCATAGTGCTTCTTACAAGGCCTAACAGTGGGATGAAATGTGCCCTGAAGCAGGTGTGCTTTTTAGGAAGGCAAAAGAGAAATGCAAATCATGGTAAGTCTCAGCACTGTACTTGGGCACCCGGCCTGGGAGGAGAATGGTGTGAGTGCCCCATCACCTTCTGCCTGTGAGCTGTCTAGAGTCCTGTCCCAAGCTGTGGATTTCCCTAGCTAGAAGGTCATTCTTCTGGAAAGCCGGATTTCCTCAAGTTACGTTACCACATGAAGAATATCAGATTGAGTTATTTGGAAATACTGTTCTGGCCTCATTTCCCATGGGAAAACCTCCACTGGAGAGACCTTGAGGATGTGGGAGACCCCACAATGGGGGAGACCCAGGTGCTTCTTACCACACGTGAAGAGTTTGCAAAGGAGGTGGCATCACTGGCACCCTCTGGATAAGGGATTTACACCCAGGAGCGTCAGATGGGCTTCTGTTGCTAACAAACAAAATTCTTTCAGTACGCACAACTTTCTTTTCTGCTCTTCCTGCACGTGTGTTTTTGAACCTGTTGCCTAAGGAAGAGCGGCTGCAGAGAAGTGCTTTGTGTGTCTGTGTTCCCCTCAGTAATTTCTGAGTCCAGTGATGAATCAGATAGAAGGGTCGGGAGGTTCTTGGAGTTTTACTGCAAATCACCTTCAAGCAGAAGAGAAAAGTCTGCCTGCAAACCTTCATTGAGCAACCAGTGGGTCCAGAGGAGGGCCACTAAGATGATCAGAGGGCTGGAGCACCTTTCCTATGTGGACAGGCTGAGGGAACTGGGCTTGTTTAGCTTGGAGAAAGCTCCAAGGGAGACCTCCTTGTGGCCTTCTAGTATTTGAAGGGAGCATATAAACAGGAGGGGGAACGGCTGTTTACGAGGGTGGATAGTGATAGGACAAGGGGGAATGGTTTTAAACCGATACGGGGAGGTTTAGGTTGGATATTAGGTTGATGTTTTCCACACAGAGGTTGGTTACGCACTGGAACAGGTTGCCCAGGGAGGCTGTGGATGCCCCATCCCTGGAGGCATTGCAGGCCAGGCTGGACGTGGCTCTGGGCAGCCTGGTCTGCTGGTTGGAGACCCTGCACACTGTGGTCCTTTTCAGCCCAGGCTATTCTATGATTCTATGATTCTATGATGTTATCAGACCTCAGGGAAATCAAGTCTAAAAGAGAAGCCTTTGAAATTAAGCTTGATTTGCTCTGCTTGGTGCTCCCTTTCCGGATGGTCATTTGGACACGGATTTTCTGCCTGTGCCTGTTGGACAACCCAGAGGTAAGTTGTGTCTGTCTCCTAGAAGGCAGAAACCTTCATGCTCTCATCATTGAACTGGGTGCAAATTGACTTAAGATCCTCTCAAGGTCTTCCAAGTCTGTTAGTGCCTTGAAGGGCTTGCACAGTTGGACCACGAGTATTTATTTACCCGGAGAGCATCCCAGACCTTCATATTTGGGCCGTGTCATTCCCTGACCCACTGCCAGACCCTACAGGTGTCTCAGGGAAAAGGTGGCCCCCACATGCAGTGGAAGCTCTCCTCACCTGTGTCTCATCACACTTGTGCCTGCAGGCTTTGCTGGTGAGTCAGCTGAATGGAATCCTGTTTATGAGCCTGAGCGGGGTAATGGAGGTAAGTCACCAGGCTTCACTGGTTTGTAGATTTGGCTGGGATAGTTCAGCAAGGATCCTGCTTGTTACCAGCCAGCGGGTTCTTATCCCCGAGAAGCACGGATGGTCATCGTTTCTTGGTGCTCCATGCTGTCCGCATTGCGTTGGCTTTGTCTCTGTATCTCCAAGGTCTCCCTGTAAGAAAATTTCAAGGGTCCGAATGTTCTTCCATGAGGTCTCTGAGAACAGTTTCCCATGACCTGGAGAAAGTATTTGGGAAGCTGTGGAATAGCAGCCAGCAGGACACCTGGCCTCTCTGCAACTTTGGAACTCTCCCCCCATGTCATTACCTGAGCCCCTTCCATCAATGCAGGTCACTATGGAAGAGATGGGCATGTGCAATGGGGGTGTTTCTCCTCTGTCCTTGATTACAGCTTTGACACCAGGCAGTGGCTTACCAAAGCCTAGCTTTAATCCAACCCATGCAGCTGAGTTTAGAGCCAGGGGTGAGCTCCAAGAGGGCACTCCTATGAGCAGCTGCTCTGGTTACTTAAATATGATGGGGGTGCCCCTGCAGGCGCCCAGGAACTGTTTCCAAGGTGCTCCCATGTGGAAGGGAGAGAAGAGTGTTGGGAAGGAATCCCCAGCTTTAATTGCATCCTGTGTCATTCTGACTGGAAGGATGTTTAATGGGAGTTGCTCTGTCCCGTGTTTGCTTCCTGATGTGACTGGAGGAGGTGATCCAGGTTCCCCTCTAGGTTCTGGGACCGAAAGTCTGGCAGATCGCATGGGTATGTCATGGCTTTGTAATTCCTTAGAGAGCTTTCACTGCCCATTTCCATGCCATTTCATGGCACGTTCCCCTGTATGCTCCGCTATTCAGTGACGCTGTAGTGTATGACTGAATCTTTTCATGGGTCTTTACTTGCAGAAGTGCCCCCAGGGAAAGCCTTGCCCGATCCTCTCTTTCCTCCTGCACTGGAGCCCAGATGAAATCCCAGCAGTGAGTACTTTGTCTTTACTGCCTCCACCGACTCACCACTGCTCTTCAAAAGCTCATGTTCATGATATTTAACTTCATGCATTCTGTTTAGGTCTGGAAAGAGTAAAGGACGAATCCGAACGAGGAAAATACTCCCAGGGCTCGTCCCGTCTCATACAAAAATTGTTGAAGGAAATGAAGAAGGCAGAGCGTGGTGGGTATACTTCAGTCTGCTTACCGTGAGTCCTGGGAAGCTGAGGTCTGATGTACATGGGTAGATAAGCTCTGGCCTACAGAGCAGGAAAGGGTCAGAGCCGTGCTGCGGTGGTGTTCCATGTAACGCCTTGCAGGTGCTGTCAAGCACCAGAGCTGGTCTGCTGCCACTTCTGCATCCGGCCAAGATCCAGAGACAGGTGCTCCCCCAGCACCTCTGGGGGGCTGGGACCAGCAGACTTTGCCTGAGCTCAGGATTGGTGTACCTCAGTTCCTGATGAGAACACATCACGTCCAATTCTGCTGTCCTGCTTTCTTTCTAAAGGAATGGAACAGCCAACCGAGCAGGATGCACTGCAGGAAGGCAGCCATCCCACTCTGCCCAGCTCGGACAGTGTAACAGAGGCAGCGCCAACTATTAGCATGCCAGGTAATTTCTGTCCCGTGACCATCCAGTGTCACTAACCAGAGTCACTGTGTGCCTGCAGGCTCTTCCTGCCTACTCCTGTATACCAGGTCAGCAGCCAAATCAGGGCGCATGTAAAAGAAGCCAGGCTCTCTGAAAATGGCTGACCTCAGTGGGGTCTGGAGAGTTGTTCAGCAGCATGCCAGAGAAAGTACGTGCAGAGCTCTGTGACACTGCTCACCTCCCACCGCTCCCAGTTCCCAGAGACTTGTGAGCTTTGCCCTTTTGGATGAAAGGGATCCTGTGTGGTAGGAGCCTGCAGGGCTGTTTCTCCCCAGGGCTGGCTCCGGCTGTGCCCTGTGCTGGCTGGAGCCCAACCTTCATCCTGGGGATGTCCTGCGGGAGAGCTCAGGACACGTGAGCTGGGGAAAGTGTGAGGGAATCGGCTCTGCGGTGTTGCCCACAGAAAAAGCCCAGAGCCCAGGGCACAGCCCCAGTCCTCGGCCAAGAGCAAGACACGGGTAGTTCCTGTGCATCCTCTCCCTATCAAACTAGAGGTGGAAGCAATCTTTCTTGTCCCCCGATGCTTAGGCACCAGGGGCAGAGGCACGCACTGAAGAAAAGGACAATTTCCGGGGCCTATGAAGCACACTGAGGGATCATCTGTAGCGCAGGTGAAGGTAACGTGGGACATTGTCTTGCTTCTTCCAGGGATGAATGCCAAGAAAAGCACAAAGGCTGCTGTTGACAGGTCTGTGCGAAAGCGCCACATGATGGTGATTCTCAAAGCTCTGCTGCTGTCTGCGCTGGTGCTGGCCTGTGGTACTGTGCTATGGATATGCAAAAAATACTGGTGAGTTGGCTTTTCCCCAGAACACGTTATTGCTGCGTTTGGCAAGGAAGCATTTGTGGTGCTGGGATCCTGGACGGCCAAACTTTACGTTGCAAAGTTTTTCTAGTTTCCCCTTATTTCCTGTCAGTGAGTAGTGCTTTCTGAAACTCATTTTCACAGGCCGTGCATGAGGAAAGAGAGAACAGCAGAGCAAGCTCATCCCGAGACCGACGGTGAGGGTGTTCCAACTGGAGATGAGTGCAGAATGGAGCTGGGAGAGGCAGCAGGAGAGAATCTTGCCCAGTCAAACGAGAATCTCAACAACAGTCCCAGACCATTCTGTTCTGCCATCAGAAACATCCTGTCAAAATGCCAGCATTTATTCATCTGCAAGACCACCCCCTGCTCCAGTTGATGTTCTAGTGGAGTGGGAGCAGGATTTGGATCGGCTCCTTTAGGAACTCTCTGAGGTGGCTGGCAGTGTAACAGCGTAGTCTCATTGTATCTTAAAAACAAACAAACCATCAAAACCCAATAGAACAAACAAAAATCCCAGCACTGTTCTTTTCCTTGGATACGCTGACGTGATACATTTTCCAGCTGAGACTTTGCAATAAGTCTTGAAGCAGTTTTGAACTGGTACAAGTTGGCAGTGTCTGCATTCCGTTCTCCTAATTTCCTTGCTGCTCAGAGTTACGGTATTTATTAATATATCAATAGGGGTATTAGTGTCAGCTGCTTTCTCCACTCAGGAAGTCCCAGTGCAAGCCAAGATCCAGACAGGAATTCTTCAGTGGAGGCTGTGGTGTTTATGAATAGCCATACAATATTGCACTTTAGTTAATTCACCAAAAGCACATCTAGTCCAATTTGACAGTATGTGAAGTTGCCATGAAATGTTCTCAAAGATGATTTAGTGTCTTGAGATCTTTCCACTTGAGCATTTCCCAAGAAATTCAGTTGCTGAGAGATATAAATACTAGTTAGGTAAGTTCAAGAACTGCTATAGTCTACAGAACTTTTCACAGGACAGTGTGTGTAGGATACCCCACGGTATAAACCATAAGAGGGATAATCCCAGAAACATGCACATCTGTAAGAGGCCATGCTTTTTACATTATTGCCTCAAAAGTTTGCTGAAATGGACAAGTCCAGGCAAGCCCTGGGCAGGGGATGAGAAATCCTTTGTCTGAGGGTAACAGATGGACAAGTCCAGGGGCAAAGAGAGAGAGAGAAGCTGCAGATGAATGGCCGTGGTCTTTTGTGTGTGCTTATCTCAAGGAAGATGGCCATCTCATGGGTACTCGCATGACTCTGACCCAAGCTCCCAGGAATGTCACGTAGGCTGGGAAGAAGTAGGATAAAAAGAGCATGGACAAACCACGAATTTAGGTTTTCTGACATCAGATGCCTCACTTCATGAACAAGGAGGTTTTTTGACATCAGGTGCCAAACTATGTGAATGCCTGCATGCTGGAGAAGATGCTTGCATGAAGAACTTCTAGGTATCTGGCCTCAGAATCTCTCCATCGTCGTCCTACTGCTGCCAACTGACTCTCCTGGGCTTGCTGTCGAACCATTTGCTGCTTCACATTTAATCCTTAGGGGAACAGAGTAGACTGGAGTTCCACGTGTTTTCATGTTGACACTCAACGTGCACGTCGTTTGATACAGGACCCAACAATGGCAGAGACGATGACGAGACCTGCTGAAGGTGTTTTGGAAGGCATAAGAAGCAAGGGAGAGAGATGTGCACAGTTCTTCTGGATGCTGTGCAAAGAGCAAATCAAAGTCAGCGCTTGTTTTCTTTGCCAGTCCCTGGATGCCTATGAGGCTTCTGTCACATATGGTTGTGCTTACAGCAGAGACACGAGGTAAGTTTTGGTTCTTAGTGAATCTTTTGAGTGCGATCCTGTCATTGTTTTTTGATCTTTCCCCTTTTCTTTCACTGTTATTTTTTTTCCTGGTGAGTACCTGGACAAAGTCCAGCAGTTCCATGATGCTGTCTGTAATGCTTTCCTAGGGAAGGGAGTTTTGCTGGAATTATACCTTCCTGTATAGCCAAGTGAGCTGAAACCAATACGATCCTTGCTGTTATTAATTTCCTGTTGTAATTTATGCGGCCATCTGAATACAATGTATTTTAATCAGGGAGATGGCCTGCGTGAAGAAGGAGACCAGAGGTGACGGTAATCTTTCCAGCCATTGCTACAGCAGTAGCCAAGGTCTTTGCTGCATGTAATGATACAGCACTCCCTCTGGTGTCAAGTGAAAGAAGGAGCAAATTTCAGCTCTCTTCTGTGGCCGCATACTGGTCAGGAATGGATTTCAAGTAAGACCCACAGTCATAACGTGGGGTTGAGTGACCTGCAGTAAGCACTGTTACCGCTAGAAATGACCTGCAGTCCCAAGGAAAGGTAAACAAACCCAAGCTAGGTATTATGCTGAAAAGCATCAGTGCAAAGGGCTTTAGGATAGATTGCTTTTGTGTCCACATCTAGCAGATATTAGATGAGTCCCTTGGCTCATTTCCCACTTTGTTAGGAATTTGGAAGCACCGTGGAGGAGTTACGTGCAAATCACAGTCAGTTTGACTAAAAGGGGTGACAGAAGGGGTCAGAAGGGATGGTGTTACTGTGCAGGGAGCACCAGAAAGCCAGGATGACCTGAAAAAACTCTGAACGCAGTTGTGAAGTCCAACAGATCCAAGGACAGATATCAGTCACAACCACAACAAACCATACGGATGTTCTGCTTCTGCCTTTATAGCTCTAAGGACAGACAGACCATACAGATGTGTGGTGCTCATGGGTACATCTCAGAAAACCAGCGGTGGAGGAGCACGTTTGGCTGCAACATCCATCCTGCTTCCCTCGAGACGTCGGTCCCCAGTGGTGGCGCTGTGATCCAACTTTTGCCACCGGAAGAACTTTTTCATGCGTGCTTTAATTTTCTGTGCTCCAGGTGATCAGTGCTATTCCAGGAGACTGAGAGAGATTGCTCATCAGGAAACTAAGGACGTCAGATTGGTTCCCATGATCCACACTCTTTGCACCATTCAGTGCACTGCAGAACTAATGAATGGCTGCACGAAATAGATGCAGTGAAAGCTAAATGACAGCTTTGGATGGAAAAGAATGGGAGTAGCTGCTGTCCCCAAAGTCATGGCTCTTATTCAGGTGCATGAGCCCTTTTCTCCTTTAATAACAGAGGCTCCCCAGATGTTGAAGCCTACGTGATCTGAAATGACCCAGTAGTCAAGCGGGAGTCATTCTGAGATGCTAGATGCCTTGGTCAGAAAGGATTGGCACATTGTGAAAGGTTCACATTTTGCCCCGTTGCGTCTCATAGAGGATCCTCCTTGGGGAAGGAGCAGTAATGCTTAACTGAACCGACGTAGGGCTGGGAACTGATTTCTCAGCAGGTGGAGGTAAGGCTTCCTTCCTGCAGTGCTTTTCTCTCTGTTGGAATAAATTGCCCATAGTCACAGAAGTCACTTGCAGCGTTTGAGGCACGGACTCAGATGTGAACGATCCAAATCGTTTATTACAAGTTCTCACATCCCTTATATACCTTCACAAGTTGCTGTTTTCTCACTTTCCCATCTGCCCTTATAACTTTCCCATCCGCCCTTATAACTTTCCCAACCACCTTTACATGTCAACAAAGCATTCTACAAGACACTTTTCAACTGTCCATGAAGGCACATATCCAATCAGAGCTGTGAGAGCCTTCTTCTCCTTCCAGAGGTGTCCTTGGTTCTCATGCTGTTTATCTTGCTCCACAGCTGCTGCTCTGAACAGCTTTTCTTGTATTCCCACAATTCCCCCTTTTTTGTTTATTCACAAACTGCTACCATACTATACTATAAAGTAATAACACTAATTATATTAATAACATAATCATTAACTCAATCAAGGCCTCGATTGACAATACTCTAAAACTGAAAAAAGGTGATAAGTCAAATGTCAAGAGATACGATTAACTCCACTAAAATATCAGACACTTTTTACCTGTGGCCTAAGTTCCTACAACCTGGAAAAGAATCCCTGAGAATCCAATCTGTGTTAATCTGAAATGGTTTAGAAAAAGACTTCAATTTCGTGTTATCCATCTTAGACCATCCCATTAGCAGGAAGCGAATATTCCCTAAGCTAGCACATTATTACTTATTGTCCCTGGAGAGGCAGAAAACTGCAGAAAAGGAGAGAGAAGGATCATGTTGGCGGTGGATGAGATAGGCAGTGCCAGCAAGGCATCCCCTGCTTCAAGGTGCACTTTCCCTTTCTCACCCACCACGGATTCTCTCCTGCTTTTATCTTACTCAGGGTTTGAATGGTATTTTCCATTTGTACACTGCATCCGCGTGGCCAGTGCGTGGTACAGAGCCCAAGTGCAACACCTGCTTACAAAACAGAATAAACTACCGAGGTTAGCTCTTTTAGCAAGCACCTTTGTTTCAATTGATGCATGGTCATATTTTGAAAATCCCAATTAGTGAGATGAAAAAGAGTTAATCATTTTATATTGAAGAATCATCCCTTTGTCCAGGATTTTTTTCCAGGGTTTTGCATTTACAAACTAAGAAGAGGTTAGTTGATAGGCTAATAATATCATAACTGAACATTATTAATACATTACAAGAGCTATTCCCATAGATTCCTACATTGGTACTAACAAATCCTACTTAACTTATATTTGATCTATTATCAAAATAGGAAAAACACACAATAATCTAGATAATGCTTAATAATTCTAATTCTTAAATTTGTACCAGTAACGCAGAGGAGTAATCCACTATGTCCTACAATTACTAAAATTATTCCTTGCAATAAAACAAATTATAAAGCAATACCAATGAAATAAGAAGCATATAATCACAGTCATTATTAAGGCTGGATGCTATTTTCTGCCTTGAGATGAGGCCGAACATATCGTGCCGGAACCCATGTAGGGCCAGTCCCTGTAGAAACACAAGCATATCCACGACCCCAGGTTATCAGTGGCAAAGGACCTTCCCAGTGCCCTGTGACCATATTTCGAATGTGAACCATAGGCCGTTCCTTGAGCACTGGGGAGGCCTCAAAATGACGATCCACACGAGTTGTGTTTGTATGATCACGATGCAAAAAATTCAGCACAAACAAAGCCTTACATAATCTCTCTTGTGGTGTGTCTCCCGTATTCCCCCTTTTTTGTTTAATAGGAACAGATTTCAATGTTTGATGAGTACGCTCAATGATAGCTTGTCCAGTGGGAGAATGAGGGATGCCTGTAATATGTCTAACCCGCCATTCTTGAAGGAAAGTTCGAGTGGCCTTAGAGGTATAGGCGGGCCCATTATATGTTTTTATAGTATGTGGGATTCCCATAGCAGCATAAGCTGATAACCAGTGTTTACGGGCGCCGCGACTGCGTTCACCTGTATGTGCTGTGGCAAATATGTAAGAAGAATGAGTATCTATCGTTACATGTACGTATTTTAGATGGCCAAATTCAGGAACGTGAGTGACATCTGCCTGCCACAGTTGAAGAGGTGCTGTGCCACGTGGATTTGTCCCAATTTGAGGCAAAGGGGCAATCACCTGGCAGTCTGGGCATGTTAGAATAATGTTATGGGCTTGATCCACTGTCAGTTGGAATTGTTTTTGTAAGGCTCTCCTGTTCTGATGGAAAAATTGATGGGAGAGTCGTGCTTGCTCAAATAATTGAGGACTAGCAAAAGCGACTGTGGCTTGATCAGCCTTACGGTTGCCCTCAGTTAAAGGACCAGGCAATGTAGTATGCGATCGAATGTGCATAATAAAATAAGGAAGAGTACGGTGAGAGACATAACGCAAGACTTGCTTAAGCTGTACAAACAAAGCCAGGTTATTAACTTCCTTAAGAAAGGATTCTTCAGTCTGTTGAATGATACCTGTAACATACAAAGAGTCAGTTATTATACTAAGCTTTTGGTCTGAAAAAATTTGGAAAGCTCGAGCTACTGCAGCGAGTTCTACAACTTGAGGTGACCCATCAACAACATGTACGTCTGACTGCCATCGTGTAGCAGTCGCACGCCAGAGAACCACTGCTTGATGTGTCTTGCCAGAGCCATCTGTAAATACAGTAACAACATCAGGTATTGGAACATGTGAAATTAAAGTATTAGTAGTAAGGGGGATATCAGCCAAATTATGTAGTAACTGATGTTTAGGAGGATGGGTGGACAATTGTCTGGTATAGTCTGCCATAACAGTCTGAAAAGAAGTCGGGAAAAGGTGCCAGGAGATGCGTGAATGAGTAAGGAACTCATGTGCAAGCTCCGCAGAAAGAAGAAAGTACACGATATGTGGAAAAAGGGTCTGGCCACTTGGGAACAATATAAGAATGTAGTCAGGGACTGCCGAGATGCGACCAGGAAGGCTAAAGCCCACCTGGAGCTGAATCTAGCTAAGGAGATAAAGGATAATAAAAAAGGGTTTTTTAAGTACGTTAACAGCAAAAGGAAGGCTAGGGAGAATGTGGGCCCCATACTAAGTGAGGGGGGTGTTCTGGTAACGGGGGATGCTGAGAAGGCGGAAATACTGAACGCCTTCTTTGCCTCTGTCTTTAGTGAAAGGGCTCTCCCCCAGGAATCCCAGACCCCGGTGGTTGATGAGAGAATCTGGGGAATGGGAGATTTCCCTTTAGTCAGGGAAGAGGTGGTCCGTGAGTGCTTAGGAAACATTAATGTCCATAAATCCATGGGACCTGATGGGGTGCACCCGCGGGTGCTGAGAGAGCTGGCGGAGGTTATTGCTAAGCTGCTCTCTGTAATTTTTCAGAAATCTTGGAGAACTGGGGAGGTGCCTGAAGACTGGAGGATGGCCAATGTCACCCCGATCTTCAAAAAGGGCAAGAAGGATGACCCGGGTAATTATAGGCCAGTCAGCCTCACCTCTGTCCCAGGGAAGGTGATGGAACAGCTTGTGCTGGATGCCATCTCCAGACAACTGGGAGAAAAGGAGGTTATCAGGAGTACTCAGCATGGGTTCACCAAGGGGAGGTCATGCTCGACCAACCTGGTGGCCTTTTATGAAGATGTCACTCGCTGGATGGACGGGGGGAGAGCGGTAGATGTAGTCTACCTTGATTTCAGTAAGGCTTTTGATACGGTCCCCCATGACATCCTTATAACAAAGTTGAGGAAGTATGGGATAGATGAGTGGACGGTGAAGTGGATCGAGAATTGGCTGACTGGCAGAGTGCAGAGGGTTGTCGTTGGCGGTGCGGTGTCTGGCTGGAGGCCTGTGACTAGCGGTGTCCCCCAGGGGTCTGTGCTGGGTCCAGTCTTGTTCAACATCTTCATCAACGACCTTGATGAGGGGATAGTGACCACCCTCAGCAAGTTTGCTGATGACACGAAGCTGGGAGGATTGGCTGACACACCTGAAGGCTGCGTGGCCATTCAGAGAGACCTGGACAGGCTGGAGAGCTGGGCAGTAAGAAACCAGATGAGGTTTAACAAAAGCAAGTGTAGAGTCTTGCATCTAGGTAGAAATAATTGCATACACCAGTACAGGCTGGGGGAAGACCTGCTGGAAAGGAGCTCTGCTGAGAGGGACCTGGGCGTCCTGGTGGACGACAGGTTGGCCATGAGCCAGCAGTGTGCCCTTGTAGCCAAAAAGGCCAATGACATTCTGGGGTGCATGAAAAAGAGCGTAGCCAGCAGGTCGAGGGAGGTGATCCTCCCCATCTACTCCTGGTGAGTCCTCATCTGGAATACTGTGTCCAGTTCTGGGCTCCCCAATACAAAAAAGACAGGGAACTCTTGGAAAGAGTCCAGCGGAGGGCCACAAAGATGGTAAAGGGCCTGGAGCATCTCCCCTGCGAGGAGAGACTTAGGGAACTGGGTCTGTTTAGCCTTGAGAAAAGAAGGCTGAGAGGGGACTTGATCCAGGTTTATAAATACCTGAAGAGTGGGAGCCATAGTGGCGAGGCTGGTTTGTTTTCAGTAGTGCGTGGGGACAGGACTAGGGGAAATGGGCTGAAACTTCAGCATAGGAAGTTCCGTGTGAATGTGCGCAATAACTTCTTTACAGTGAGGGTGACGGAGCACTGGATCAGGCTACCCAGGGAGGTGGTGGAGTCTCCTTCTCTGGAGATATTCAAGACCCGCCTGGACGCCTACCTGTGCGACGTGGTGTAGGGAGCCTGCTTTGGCAGGGGGGTTGGACTCGATGATCTCTAGAGGTCCTTCCAACCCCTATAATTCTGTGATTCTGTGATTCTGATCTTGAAAGATCGCATCCATTTGTTCTACAGAGGAGAGGACAGCATCTCTCTCCTTACCAACAGACATCTCTACAAGTGCTGTTTAATTCCTAGAAATTTGGCTAGAAAGCCGAAGCAGTGGATCTAATGCCCCTCCATCCTTTGGAAAACTATAACGCTGAGTGATGACTTGGTCTTTAAAGTATATTTACTCCATCTTCTCAGTCAGGGTGGAATTCACATCTCCTTTGCCTCTTCCATTCACTCCTCCCTCCTCTGGCCCCAAGAGCCATTCAGGTGAGAGATTTCCTTGGAGAGGGTTGAAGAGAGGTACTTAAATGGTTTTCACCTCAGAACCACTCTGCTGTGGGGCTGTAAACACACCCCTCTGTGCACCCATTATCCAGGCACAGCAGTTCTCCTGTAGGCAGGGAATAGCTAGACAGAATTGGATAGGATTATAGGGAGCAAGTGCTGGAAGCTTTACATTCAGCATTTCTTCTAATGTCTGTGCCCTAACACATCCCTGCTGGGAAACGCAGGTATTGAGGAGATAAAATCATACGTCTCATCCACAAAAAAATCAGACCTGCAAATACAGAAGTGGTAAGTTTTCCAGCTTATCTGATTTCCTTTTATTTTATTTTATTTTATTTTATTTTATTTTATTTTATTTTATTTTATTTTATTTTATTTTATTTTATTTTATTTTATTTTATTTTATTTTATTTTATTTTATTTTATGTTATTTTATTTTATTTTATTTTATTTTACTCCTTCATCATTCCCTTCCCTTCCCTTCCCTTCCCTTCCCTTCCCTTCCCTTCCCTTCCCTTCCCTTCCCTTCCCTTCCCTTCCCTTCCCTTCCCTTCCCTTCCCTTCCCTTCCCTTCCCTTCCCTTCCCATTTGTCCCCCTTCCCCCTGTCCTTCCCCCTTTTCCCCTTTTCCCCTTTCCCTTGAACAGACGTGAAAATAAAAAGAGCACTTTTCACGACAGTTGTTAACTCTCTGCCATCTTTCACCAGTCACGCGTGTTCAGGGCTAGCTCTGCAACCCTGCAGATCATTTGGGTTTTGTCCTTTTGTTGTCCACGAACCACATAAGGTGCAATAAGGAGAAGGTAAAAATTGTTAATCCTTTCTGAAATGTTAGGTGTCCCGTGTTGTGTTTATTTCATTTTGTATGTGGCTGAATTACATCATACACCAGAGAAGTCCCAGAAAAGATTCTTGAAGGGGTAAGACTTACAGTAGAGGAACTGACTTCCTTGTCAAAAACAAAACTATCTCCTTTGTGGGCTGCATAGCACAGCTCTTTGGGGTCCATTTCTTTGGCTGCACGGAGACCTTCATCTTGACAGTGATGGCCTACGATCGCTACACGGCCATCTGCAGACCTCTCCACTACACCACGCTCATGACCAGGCGCACGTGTGGCCGCATGGTGGTGGGCTCATGGCTGGGAGGCTGTGTGCATTCCATTGTGCAGACTCTTCTGACCACTCGGCTGCCCTTCTGTGGCCCCAACAAAGTTGACCACTACTTCTGCGATGTCCATCCCCTGCTACGGCTGGCCTGTGCTGACACCTATGCCGTTGGCATCACTGTCATTGCCAACAGTGGGATGATAGCTCTGAGCTCTTTTGTCATCTTGGTTGTGTCTTATGTGGTGATCCTGGTTTCCTTGAGAGGCCGCACATCCGAAGGACAGCGCAAGGCCCTCTCCACCTGTGGGTCCCACATCACCGTGGTGGTTCTGTTCTTCGGGCCATGCACGTTCACCTACATACGCCCATCCAGTGATCTCTCGGAGGACAAGATCGTGGCACTGTTTTACACCGTCATCACCCCCATGCTAAACCCCCTCATCTACACACTGAGGAATAAAGAGGTAAAGAGTGCCATGAGAAAATTGTGGGGTAGAAGAGTAGATAGTGAAGAGGCAAAGGTGTAGAAATGTGGACACTTTTCCCAAAGGATCTGTCATGATGATATATTTGGTCAGCATTGCCACAAAAATGTCTTTTGAATAAAAGCTGCTTGTTCACTCAGACTGAAGGTTCATCTTTTGGTTTGGAGGACATTGTAAACCCTGTGACAAGTTGACATTTCCTGTCTGTTTTCTTGTCAATGAGCACAGGCCCCCAGTGGGGCTCCTGGGCACTACCTGAAACACTGGCAAATAGATAAACAGCATCAGAAATACTAAACATGCTGTAAGATCTCAGTGGGCTCTCAATTAAGGCTCTGATATGAGGTGTCAGCAGGACCATCAGGGAGTGTGAGTGGGAGACTGACTGGTGGAGTGACTTGCTGGCATCCCCGAGGGAAGGGTGACAGTGAGATACCCCCAGAAAAGTGGTTGACCCCCTGTCCTGTCACAGTCGGACAGATCTGACTGATGAGGAGGGCTGGAAGAGAGTCCCAACTCAGCTTCATGGGCGCCCCCCTGCCTGCCTAGCCCTCTTCCCCAGCTCCCTCTAAGCAACAGGGCCATTCCACTGCCTGACAACTCTTTCTGAGAAGGAATTCTCATAACATCCAACCTAAACCTCCCCTGGTCATTCCCTCTCGTTCTATCACTGTTCCCTAGGAGAAGAGACCAGCAACCTGGTCTACCACAGCAACCTGGTCTACCACAGCCTCCTCTCAGGCAGTTGTAGAAGGCCATAAGGTCTCTCCTGAGTCTTCTCCAGGCTAACCCATCCCAGTTCTCTCAATTGCTCCTCATAAGACCTGTGCTCCAGACCCCTCACCAGCTCTGTTACCCTTCTTTGGACACCTTGCTCCTGTGCAGTTGTCTTTGTTTGAGCTGTTTGAGCAGGAGCAATGGACTGGACGATCTCAAGAAGTCCCTTCCAATCTCAAAGGCTTTGTGATTCTGTGATTCTATATTTTGTGTTAAGAAACAGCTCTGAGGAGCTGAGACAGCGCTCATAACAAAGAGATGGGAGAGCTGGGGCACAACTGCCAGTCTGGGGAGGAGGCTCTTCCTTCCCCTTCCCTCTTCTTCAGAAACCACATCCCTCTGCCATCCACTGCAGGAGCCCTCTGTGCTGGAGTCATGGTAGTGTTGGAAGCACTTAAGGCACAGTAGGATGGGGTCCTGGGCAGTCTGGTCTAGTGGCTGGTAACCCTGCTCATGGCAGGGGGTTGGAACTCAGTGATCTTTAAGGCCCTCTCCAATCTAAGCCATTTTATGATTCCATTTCCTGTCATCGTTCATCTGCTGCTTGAGGCCGCTTCTCTGCTCTGACACCCCAGAAGATGTTGCAGAAAGGAGACCAAAGCATGCAGATGAACACGTTGGCCATGGTGGGAGTCCCCGGGGCTGGTAAGCAAGGGAGTTTCTGAAAAGCGTGTGTCCACATGGGGTAACTTTTCTTGTCAGCACTGGTTTCAGAATCTATTTTAGTGCAACTGTCTGAGACCACTGAGAAACTTCAACGTCTTGGTCTTGCTGTTCCCTTACACTTTATGTCATGAGGCTGTGGATCAAACCCCATGGATTTCAAAACTCAAACAGACCTATTTGTTTGTCTGTGGAAGCTGTGGGACCAGGACCTCCTTTGGGATATATACTGCCACACTTCAAAAAGTTTACTGTGAAAGTTGGTTTTGTTTTTGTTTTTGTTTTTTTTTTAATCAACATAAATCACAGATGGTGTCAGTGATGAACATTTGAGCTCAAAACATAATTCTTCAATTGCCACTTTATTTTTCTCTGGGTGTTTAGGCATGTCCCATGTTAAGTTGTTTCTGCTGGTAGGCAGAAGGGAGGGGCTGCAAAACGGGGCCGATGGCTGTTGGTGAATGACTAAAACTTCTGTTGGATGATAATGTGCCCATGAGAACAAGTGCTGTATTTCTCTTGCTTCTTTAATCTGTAATTGCCCACCTTTCATTTTCTTCTGCTGCTCTTTTTTTTTTTTTTTTTTTTTTTTCTTTCCTATTTTCTAAGCCTCACATTTCCTCTTGGGGAATTATCTGCTATGTTCTCTTTGCCGCATGGAAACATGACACAAATCAGAGCAGAAACCAGAGATAATTACTCTGAAGTCAAACACAAATTCCATTCAGCTTTTGGCCACCTGTATTCCAAGGCAAACTACTTAATAACGTTGGTTTGCTCTCTTGGGAGGTTACTCGAGATGATTTTAATGAGGTCTCAGTAGATGTGGTTAAAAAGTCAATGCCTGACAAATGGCGGTGATTCAACTCAGCGCCTGAGTTTCAGTGTGTTTAAATTGGCTCCGCTGTGCATTATTAGAGTCTCAAGGTTTCTCTCCTTGAAGTTAGCAGCTCTCCAATTAGGCACCCAGGCTTGACTACGGCTCTAATGTAGGGGACAGCAAAAGACTGCCCCAAAGGAAATATGGCTTAAGGCGTCAGCAAATTTAGCCACTGGTGCTGAGCAAGTCACATTAAGTTCTGTGTAAGTATTATACAATATAATGCCTTTGTAAGCTTGGATTTGTAGCTCACTTTGAATGCTAAACAACCAAAGTCTTATTGGGCTATAGGCCAATACACTTGGGAATGTACTTCAGCAATTGTGGAGGCTGAGTTATCAGCACTGGGTTGCTAAGAGCAGGCCTGGGATTTGACATACCAGTAAGCAAACAGCCCCCACACAGAGTGGAGGCCCAATCTGAGGTCAGTCCCAACCCAGCACTGCTTGCCCAGTGGCACAGCAAAGTGCTTTGGAGCTAAGGGCCATGGATGTGACATTGCCCTCCGATGCCTCTCTGTCTTAAAGAACTTCTCCCTTAGAGCCAGCCTAAATCTCCCTTCTTATACTTCCCCTTATGATCAGTTCTAAGATTTTTTTCATCAAGTGAAAGGACAATCATAGACAAATAAAACTATTACATCACCCCCAAGCACTTGTTACTCCTTGGATTTGCTGGAGTTACTCTGCCCAGCAGAGAATACCGTGATCATCATTAAGGAAATGGAAGGAAAGCTCCCCAGCACAGCAAAGTCTGAACCACAAATCCAATTGGTGACAGGAGGACAGCTGGCCTGGGTGATCTTGGAGGTCTTTTCCAACCTTGGCGATTCATTATGGTTCCATGAGAAAATCGATCATTCATTTCAGTTACAAAGAATAATTTTAGTGGAATCACTCCAAAATCATTACGTGAATACATAAAAAAAAAAAAAAAGAACATCCCACACTCTGAACACAAAATACTACAAAGACACTTGTGTTGTATGTACTGCCAGCTTGTGGGGTAGTTGTGCTGGTGGCTGTACACAGGGGATGAATTGGAACAGGTGGGCATACTCCAAAGGTCTGCACAAGCACAGCAGGACAGGCCTGTGGTTTCTCAACCTAATTCTGCAGAGGAGCTGTTGCCGAAGTCATTTTTGCCCCATTACGTGCAGGCACCAGACCAAGGTAAGGTGGTTGGAAAATAGGGATAAAGACTTTGTAAAGGTGACAGAAATGTGGCTTAAAGAAATCAAAACTCTGGACTCGTGTGATACATAAAATTTCCACTATCTGGAGTGGTCCCTGAGGCGTACTGGTAAGGACCCATTGAGAACGATGCCTTCTATTCCCATTTCCTGAAGGTAGACTCGAGTATGGAACCACAGCTCAATGGGAATGTTCTACAACACCAGTGACTGGAATCCAAAGATTTGGGGCAAGGGAGTTGTTTTATTGCATTGCCACATCCCTGCAACTCTTTGCACTCTTAAAGTGCCTTGTATGTGTGTCCAAGAAAACCTCAGAGACACTCCTCCCTAGGTACACCCTGAGCATATAATTACGACACCTTGTTGATGAAGAGACAATCGTGCATCTGGGCTGGTGTGCTGGCTGATGCTCATGTGTCTTTTAAGGTCTTCTCCAATACAAGTCCATCTGTGACTCTACGTGAGAAAATTCTTTTTCTGCTAAATCAGGACTCAGCTCTTCCTTAATAAATTGGTGCTCTGAAGTCTCCCGTGGAATTATTTTTCCTACACACAGATCTTCTAACTGGATGTAGAAAGGAACAGAAGGACAGGCAGGTTTCCTGGAGGCGCAGACCGCAGTATATCACCTGTAACAAACCCCTTGCTGCAGTGAGTATTTCCATGTGGTTTCCAATCTATTCCACCTGACTAACTGAAGGCTTTACAGCTGCTGATGACTTTATGATCCTAACCCCATCCTATTCCCATCTTCCCAAGTGATGCTGTGATTTAAAACACCACGAGACTTTTATTCCTGCTTAAGCATTTCTTATGGCATTTCAGTGAATTTGGTATCAAGGAAGGAGGTGCTCGTGCTGCACATAATCTCCCTCTAAAATGACTGCATAAGTTATTACGAGTTATGCTTAATGTTGCAATATGCGCCGAGTCTTCCTAGAGGCCTCTGAAGGCAGAAGTACAACGCCCAGCTAGATCCTGAAAGTGCTAATACTGTTATGTCTTTGTCTTCAACTCTTATGATCTCCAATCTCAGAAAAGTTAAGCTTTTTGATTCATCACTTTACACTTAATATTATCTGTATCTCTATCATCTCTATCTCTAGATATTTACTTTTCCACTAGGTGATGCAAACTTGGAATTGTTTTTAAACTGCAAAGCAGACCAAAACATCACTTTGTTAAGGAGGAAAATTAAAATTTGACTGTTATTTTTATTTTTATTTTTCCAGGTAGATCTGTGAAATTTCCACAAGGAAAGATAAGATGCAGAGGGTCAACACGTCAACAGTATCTGAGTTTATTCTTGTAGGCCTTTCTGATGCTCCAGAGGTGCGTTTTCTTCTCTTTGTGCTACTTCTGGGTATCTATTTGGCCACCATGGCAGGCAACATCACAGTCCTTATTGCCATTAGGACAGATGCTCACCTTCACAACCCCATGTACTTCTTCCTTGGCAACTTATCCTTACTGGATATCATATGTCCCACCATCACTGTGCCGAAGATGTTGCAGGCCTTGCTGTTGGGGAACAAGGTGATTTCATTCACTGGTTGCATGCTCCAGCTCTTCCTCCTCATTGATGTTGTAGGCACCGAGATTTTTCTCTTGGCTGTGATGGCATACGACCGTTACGTTGCCATATGCCACCCACTGCGGTACATGAGCATTGTGAGTATGAAGCTGTGTGCTCACCTCACCATTGGCACTTGGGTAATTGGATTTTTTAATTCCCTGTTACACACCTCTCTGATTTTTACACTCTCTTTCTGCGACTCTAACAAGGTTGACCAGTATTACTGTGACATACCCCCTGTTCTGGCACTCTCCTGCTCACCCACTGCCAGCCGGGAGTTGGTGACTCTCACAGTTGCTGGGATCCTCGGAAGCAGCGCCTTTGCAGTCACTCTCATCTCATATATCCACATCCTCTTTGCTGTCCTGTGCATGAACTCTGCTGAGAGCAGCCACAAAGCTTTTTCCACGTGCAGCGCTCACTTGACAGTGGTAAGCCTTTTCTATGGGACCACCATCTGCACGTACGTACGGCCTTCCTCCACCTACTCACCTCACCAGGACAGGATAGTTTCCATGCTATACGGGATCCTCACTCCCCTGCTAAACCCCATAATTTACTGTCTGCGGAACAAGGAAGTCCAAGGTGCCCTGGGGAGAGTGGTCAGCCAGGTGAGAACTGCTTTGAAGAAACGAGAGCATCTCTCCCCTGGAGCCCAACCATTAGGGTAGGCACTGCTGGTATGGACTTCTCTCGTCTTGCTTTAATCATCCAGAAATTAGGCACAGGAATAGAAACCCCTGCTCTGCGCTTTACCTTCCCAGGTAAAAGGGAGAGGTGTGCACCTACAGAAAGCCAGCAGTGGCACAACTCGGGTCACCATCAAAGGGGGAGGGAACCTCCGTTGGTCATCTTCCTCCACTGAGCACAGAGCAAGCTTGGATCTGAACCTTGATCTTAGACACAGGTGTTGAACGTTCCTCTTGCAGTAAATGACACTGGAGGTGTCCTTACAGATGCACAGGCCTCTGTGTTAAAGCAGCTTATAGGACCAGTTCTTCTTACTGACAGTATCGCTCCTGTGAAAAAGAACACAAGCACATCCTCTGTGGGAGTCTGACTAGAGGGAAAGCTCCTGCGCCTTCATGTGAGTTCACCAGTCTGGGTGTCCCTGACTGACATGTTGAGAATCCAGCTGCAGTGCCAACAAGCACATCTGGCCACAGTGTGCGCCACATTTCTCAGTCTGCCAGGCTCTGATTCAGCTCCCACATTTGTGGGATGTCAGACATGCTGGTGCTGGTCTGTTAGAAGGAATACTGGAAAATGCTATACAGTAGTTGGGGTGACAGGGGGGCTTTCTAGTCCTGCTTTTTCTGTCACCTGCTGCTGAATAGCTGATGTGTTTTTGTTGTTTGCATATGGCTCCTTACTAAAAAGCAAATATCAAATACGTTCTCAGTGGTCTTTTCTGTGATTCATGAACCTCCCTGAGAACAACTTGAGGCCATTCCCTCTATGCCTATCACTAATTATGTGGGAGAAGAGGCCAGTGCCCACCATGCCACATACTCCCTTCAGGTTGTTATAGAGAGTGATAAGGTCTCCCACGAGCCACCCCTTTTCCAGTCTAATCAACCCGTTTCCTTAGCTGCTCCTCATAAGATTTGTGCTCCAGACCCCTCACCCGCTTTGTTGTCCTTCTCTGAACACGCTCCAGAGCCACAATGTCTTTTTTATAGTGAAGAGCCTAAAACTGAACACAGTACTCAAGGTGTGGCCTCACCAGTGCCAAGCACAGGGGAATCATCTTCTCCATAGCCCAGTTGACTACACAGTTTCTGATACAAGCCAGAATGCCATTGGTCTTCGTGGCCACACCGCTGGCTCACATTCAGCTGAGTATCAACCAACACCCCCAGTCCTTTGCTTTCATGCAATCTTCCACCCATTCTGCCCCAGGCATGCAGTGCTGCCTTGGGTTGTTGTTGCCAAATGGCAGGATTCAGCATTTGGCCTTATTGAATTAGCTTCCCATTGGCTTCAGCCCAGCAATCCATATCCCTGTGCAGGATGTTTCAACCCCCAGGCAGACCAACGCTTTCTCACAGTTTGCTGCCATCTGCAAACTCACTGAGGGTGCACTCAGTCCCCTCATCCAGGTCATCAAGAAAGGTACTACACAGGACAGGCTCCAACACCAACCCCTGAGGAACACTGATGAAAATAGTAAAGAGAAATGGCCCCAGCACTGAAACCTGGGGAATATCAGTCCTGAATGGCCTCCAGCTGGATAACTCCATTCACCACGGGTCTTTGGTCACAGCTACCTACCCAGGTTTTCACCAGAGAAGCACACACACATCCAAGCCACAGGCAGACAGTTTCTCCAGGTGAACACTGTGGGGAACAGTGTCAAAAGCTTTATTAAAGTTTAGAGGCCAACAGCAACAGCTTTCCCCTCAACCACCAAGTTGGTCACCTTGTCACGATCAGACATCAGGTTAGTAAAGCAGGACTCGCCTTTCATAATCTCATGTTGACTGGTCCCAGTCACTTGGTTGTCCCCTACGTGCTGTGCTACTACACTCAGAATTATCTGCTCTATAACCTTCTTGGCAACGAGGTCAGGCTGACAGGCCTATACTGGATCCTTCACCTGACCCTACTTGTTGATGGACATCACATTTGTTAGTCAACTGGGACCTCTCCTTTTTGCCAGGACTGCTGATAAATGGTGAAAAGCATCTTGGCGAGCACATCTACCATCTCCCTCACTACTATTGGGTGGATCTCAGCTTGGGATCTGAGACCTGTGTGTGTCTAGCTGGTGTAGGTGGTCACTAACCATTTCTTCTTAGATAATGAGGGCTTCATTCTGCTCCCAATCTCTGCCTTCCAGCTCAGGGGGCTGGGCACCATGGGATAAACTGGCCATACTACTACAGACTGAGGCAAAGAAGGCAGCAAGTACCTCAACCTTTCCCGCTTCCTTTGTCACTCTTTCCCCTCGCATCCAAAAAAAAGGATGGAGATTCTCCTTAGTCTTTTTGTTGCTGACTTACTTATAAAAGAACTTTTTATTATAAGCTCCAGCTGGCCTTTGATCCTTCTGACTTCCTCCCTGTGCAGCCTCATGGCATCTTTGTAGTCCTCCTGAGGGGCTTTCCCCTTCATCCAAAGGTCACTGTCATCCAAAATTCATGAAGAAAATTCTAAGTGCAATACAGTGTTAGAAAACATCATTTCTTTATTCCTCTGACACAGAGTGGGCAACTTGAAAATCAAACACACCTTCTCAGAGTTAAGGTTCTGCATTTGAGCAGTTCAGATGTAGATACATGGGCACACATATTCATTCTTTTCCAAGAACTCATTCAGTCATGGGGTTATCCCAGGATATCAGTCTGTGACGGGGGGGCACAGTATCAGCCCACCTCCTCCTCATGCCAAGCCTTCTGGAGAAGCTGCCTCTCCTCTCCAAGAACCCAAACTGCCCCAAAGGGAGGTAATAGGGAACCAGAACCTGAACTCTTTGATGGGCACTGCTCTGCATGAAGTTGTGATGTGGGATACTGACAACAGAAATCACAAAACCACAGTGCATTCATATATGCTAATGTCCTTCTGGGCATGCTCAGTTGCATCTAAGGTGGTTGTACATTCGCTTAATCCCCATTTTTCCATCCTCAGTCTCAGGCTCCAGTGTGTCTTGTGAAGCAGAATTGGTGAGAAAAACAAGGCCGTTCACACATCAAGCTATCCTGAAATGGAAGTTTCAGAACTAGCACTCATTGATTCCTTTTGCTAAACAAAGATGTTGGTCCTTAAATTCATATACTGACCCCTATTTGCTAAGCTAACCAGTCTGTATCAGTGTGAAGACAGATCCATAAGTGGATTCATGAGGGGAAGAAAAAAAACAACATACACACACAAAAAGAACAGAACAAACAAAAATAACCAAACACCAAAACAAAACAAAACAAAAAAACACACCCAAAACACACCTCAAAAATACCCCGAATAAGGCAAGATAAATATATGCAAAATAAGCATGACTTGGGCTAATGAAAATATTGGGTATCCTTGCTCATAGCAGGTATGAAGAACTTATCAATGACTCATTTGGAGCACTAATTGCTTCAGTCCCTACAGACAAAGGTATTTTCAGATCTGTTTGGAGCACATATAATTGCTGGCTCTAGTTGTGCCTGCAGGCATTCACAGGTGGGACACAACTGCAGCAGCAGGCGTCTTCACACTGCGGCAGTAATTAGGTTAGCATGTGTTTTTCTTTGTCATGGGAGATGTCCAGGCGAGGAGCTATGCCCGTAGCTGGTGCTTGTTGCAGCTGCATGCTGTCTCAGGAACAATGGCATTATATTGATGGCATCGTAGGAGTACTGTGATAGTGCTAGTGCTAGTGCTAGTGATAGTGATAGTGATAGTGATAGTGATAGACATAGCAACAGTGAGAGTGACAGCAGTAGCACTGAATTGCTTGTAAACATTTAAGAATATCTATTTATTTGGAGCAGAAGCCCAAACCATGGTCGCCATGGAACATGGTGCCACAGACTTTTGGCAGCATTGTGAAGGGTGCTTTAGTGTTTGCCCACACGGGCAGCACAGCAGGTGAGGCAGGATGGCTTTTGCTCATTTCCGGTGGCTCCTGCTGGCCACGCTTTGTACGGTAATATTACCTGCACGTTTTGGTTCATGTCCTTCTTGTCCTTAGTCTGAAGCTGAACCCACACAGGTGTCTGAGGTGCCTACTGGGATGATGTCCTTTGCAAAAGGAATCAATGAGTGCTAGTTCTGAAACTTCCAACATAGCTTGATGTGTGAACAGCCTTGTTTTTCTCACCAATTCTGCTTCACAAGACACACTGGAGTCATAATAGTTCGCTTTTATCTTTGTGCCCACCAGGTGCAAGGACTTCTCCCTCAGATTTCTCATCTATTGTTTTGGATTATAGTGCACCAAGGTGGAAAGTTGCTCATTGTTGCATCCCAAGCAATGGAAATCCACCAAACTGGGGAAAAGCAGCCGAGGGTCAGCCAAAAGCCTCTGTGATGAGGCTGAGGATGGAAAAATGGGGATTAAGTAAATGAACATACGACCTCACAGATGCAACTGAGCATGCCCAGAAGGACATCGGCATAGATAAATAATTCATTGGAAAAGAATGAATATGTATGCCCATGTACTGGTTATGGATGTCTGAACAGTTCAAATGTGGAACATGAACTTTGAGAGAGCACGCTTGCTTGTCAAGTGTCCAGGGAATAAAGGAATAACACTCTGTGACAGCACATTGGAGTTAAAAGAGTTTTATTCCCAGATTTTGGATGATGGAACATCAACACCTTATTATTTATTTATTTATTTATTTATTTATTTATTTATTTATTTCATTTAGGGGCATCTCTGATTTGATCAATTTTGTACGAGAGCAGATATTTGTCTCATTTCAGTGCTGTACAGGATTGATTTCCATCAGTCAGATGCCTCTAGCCCTGTCTTGGTGCACCTTTGTGCTTTTCTCTGATGTGTCACCCAGCTTTGCTTTTCCTGAGAGAAATAACACAATGCTCACATTCCTCATTTCCAAGCTCTGCTTCATGGGTTCTGTTTATTCCTACGTAATGCTTTCACCTTTGCACATGAGTTATGCTTCTCCCAGCCAGTAGAAATAATAGTAATGTTCTGCTAAAAGGTAAACTTGTGTGGAATTTATCTCCAGAGCTTACTGTGTCTTGTCTTGTAGTCAGCTGGGATTTCAGAGATGTTTCAGGTAGCCCACTCTGCAGGCAGTTAAAATCTTCTAGGCTGGTTCGTTGCTAATGAATTACAGACAGCCCAGAAAGTGGAGTTTTTATCTCCAGGGCTTATATCTGTAAAGGCTGTGCGGAGGGAGAATGTCTGCTCCTCGAAGGTATTGGTCAGGGCTCTTTACCTTTTTCCTATCCCTACAGACCCCGCTAAAGAGTCTGGCCTCTTCCTTCTATCAGCCCCCCTTTAGATATTGAAAGGACACTCTCAGGTCACCCTCACCCATCACACATCAATACCAAGAGGAAGGCTAAGGAAAATCCCCATCCCTTGTTGGATTCTGAGGGCAACTTGGTCACTGAGGATCGGGACAAGGCTGAGGTACTTAATACCTTCTTTGCCTCGGTCTTCAATAGTTATGCTTGTAACTCCCTGGGAACGCAGCCCCCTACACTGGTAGACGGGAAGGGGGAACCAAAAGAGCCTTGCGTGATCCGTGATGAGATGGTCCTGGATCTACTTAGAAAGCTGAATGTTTATAAGTCCATGGGGCCGGATGGGTTGCACCCTAGAGTTCTGAGGGAGTTGGCGGATGTGGTCGCCAAACCACTGTCCATAATTTTTCAGCAGTCTTGGCTGACTGGGGATGTCCCGGTGGATTGGAGACTGGCAAATGTGACGCCTATCTTCAAAAAGGGCCGGAAAGATGATCCTGGCAGCTACAGGCCCATCAGTCTCACCTCGGTGCCTGGGAAGGTTATGGAAAGGATAATCTCAGGTATCATCATGGACGAACTAAAGGTCAGCCATGGGATCGGGCCTAGTCAGCATGGGTTTATGAATGGTAGATCCTGCCTGACTAACCTGATTTCATTCTATGACAAGGTGACCCGCTTAGTAGATGAGGGAAAGGCTGTCGACGTGGTCTACCTGGACTTCAGTAAGGCCTTTGACACTGTCCCCCATAACATTCTGGTAGAGAAGCTGGCTGCCCGTGGTTTGGATGGGTGCACGCTCCGCTGGGTGAAGAACTGGTTGGATGGCCGGGCCCAGAGAGTTGTGGTCAATGGAGTGGAATCCAGTTGGCGGCCGGTCACAAGTGGCGTCCCCCAGGGCTCGGTGCTTGGGCCGCTTCTGTTTAACATCTTCATTGATGATTTGGATGAGGGGATTGAGTGCACCCTCAGTAAGTTCGCAGACGACACTAAGCTGGGAGGGAGTGTTGATCTGCCTGAGGGGAGAAGGGCACTACAGAGAGACCTGGATAGACTTGATCGATGGGCCAAGGTTAATGGAATGAGTTTCAACAGGGCCAAGTGTCGGGTCCTGCATTTTGGTCATAACAACCCCAGGCAATCCTACAGGCTTGGGGAGGTGTGGCTGGAAAGCTCCCAGACGGAAAGGGACCTTGGTGTGCTGATGGACAGTGGGCTGAATATGAGCCAGCAGTGTGCCCAGGTGGCCAAGAAAGCCAATGGCATCCTGGCTTGTATCAGGAATGGTGTGGTGAGCAGGACTAAGGAAGTCATCCTGCCCCTGTACTCAGCATTGGTGAGGCCTCACCTCGAGTACTGTGTCCAGTTTTGGGCACCTCAGCACAAGAAGGACATGGAGGTACTGGAGCAGGTCCAGAGAAGGGCAACGAGGCTTGTTAAGGGCTTGGAGAATCAGCCCTATGAGGAGAGACTAAGGAAGCTGGGGCTGTTTAGTCTGAGGAAGAGGAGGCTGAGGGGAGACCTTATTGCTGTCTTCCAGTACCTGAAAGGTTCTTACAGTGAGAGTGGGGCAGGTCTCTTCTCACTGGTGACAAGTGACAGGACGAGGGGAAATGGCCTCAAGTTGCGCCAGGGCAAGTTTAGGTTGGATATTAGAAAGAACTTCTTTGCAGAAAGGGTGGTTAGGTACTGGAATGGGCTCCCCAAGGAGGTGGTTGAATCGCCATCCCTGGATGTGTTTAAGAGCCGCTTGGATGTGGTACTCAGGGATATGATTTAGCAGAGGTTTGTTGTTGTGGTATTGTTTTGTGGTTGTTTTTTAAGAGATAGGCTACTGGTTAGGCTGCGGTTGGACTTGATGATCTTCAAGGTCTTTTCCAACCAGAGTAATTCTATGATTCTATGATTCTATGATTCTCTTCTCCAGGCTGCACAGCCCCAGCTCTCAGCCTGTCCACACAGCAGAGGTGTTTCATCCCTGGGTTCCTATTTATGGCCCTCCTCTGGACGCACTCTAACAGCCCCATGTCTCTCCTGCTCTGAGGACTCCACATCTGAACACAGTGCTGCTGGGGAAGCCTCGCCAGCACAGAGCAGAAGGGCAGATCCCCTCCCTCTCTCTGCTGAGACAAGTTCACCCACTTTGTTACCAAGAGAAGCCTGCTGGAGGCCATGCCTACCAAGCTGCTGAGTTGAAAAAGCACTGGGAACACGCTGTCAGAGGTATGATTTGAGCTTTGAGTGGTCCTGCACGGAACCAGGAGTGGCAGTTAATGATCCTCATTAACTGTTCAGGTTCAGGTTATGCTATGATTTCATGATTCTACAGACTTGCAGGATGTCTGTCACTTGTTCTCGGGACTGCTGTTGTGTTACATGGGCATTCTGGTGGTGCTGATGAGCTACATAGGAATTTTGGCCCTAGTGCAGGCAGAGCTGATGGCAGGAGTCACTGCCCAGCCAGGTGTGCGCGACCCATCCCAGCTGAGCAGGGATACCAACGTAAGCCACAGGGCCATTGGCTTAGCCTGCAGTGATCTCACGCTGCTGGAGGATGTTCAAGCCTTGTCTCTGTGCCTCTGCTGCATCCAGAGCTCAAGATGGAAGAGCAGAACCTCTGTGGGTGTTGTGTTTTAATCCAGGAGGTGCCTGAATAGCACACGCTCATCTGCTCACTCCCCTCTTCCTAGTGATCACTGATCAAGAGAGGGTGTCACTGGCCAACAGGGGGCTTCATTGGTCATCGGGAGATTGGAGGTGTCCATGGGAGGGGATGTGTAGACCTTGTTCTGGGTGATGGGGCACTGATGCAAGAGGACTAAAGCTGATCCAAAGGAGGGACAAGTGGCTGCAGTAAGAGAGGGCGTAAAAGGAGGGTGACATAGTCACACTGTGTCCATGCATAGGTCAATCAAAGTGTAACAGGTTTGGGAGGAATTGTATGGAGGAGCTAAGAGAGAGCAGAGGGAGGATATTGGGGCTGCTTGGCCCAAATAGCTCCCAAATCGCCCAACGAGCTCCATCCTTTAGGACTTTAGAGCAGATGATGAGAGAGGGTGGGGAAGCCCACAAGGGTGCAGGAAACGGTGCGCATGGCATGGAGCTGGGGAAGCTTCCCAGCATTTTGAGGTGATCACTGGCAGGCAGGGAGAGATCCAGGCAGTCCGTGCTGAGCATGAGAACAAGGACACAGACACACAGTGTGTAGCTTTGCTGAGGGATTTATTGATCATCAGAGGGTGTCATTGATCATCATGGTCTTCATTAGTCATCAGAGGGCAACGCTGGTCATCAGAGGGCAGCAATGGTCATCAGAGGGCAGCAATGGTCATCAGAGGATGTCAGAGAGCATCATCGGCAAGGAGGAGCCTTGTCCCTGCAGGGTTTGTCCCCAAGGACTTAGGGCAAGAGGACTGACAGCAGCCAAGAGCCAAGAGAGCCCTGAGGATGTGGGTCCCCAGGGGACAGAAGCCACAGGTCCTTTCCCACCTGCATGGTGACTCTGGGCCAACCATAGAGCACCCTGAGCCTGCCCCCTCCAGATCAGTTCCTCTGCACAGCCCCATAGAGCGCAAGGGAAGGGCTGGAGGTGACAGTGCCCGAATCTCCCTGGAAGAGGCCATGGAGAGTCCCCTCCATACCATCAATTTCCAGCCCCTGATGCACAGGGTCCCCCAAGTGCTCTGTGGTGTTGTAGGCATCCCCGTGCTGCTCACCTAGACATGTAGATCTAAGGCTGCGCGTTTCACACGTGGGGGATTCTCATTTGTCTGGCTGAGCAGTTCCTCGGTGAGTGTGTCCTGTTAGTGACACACCAAGGGTATGGAGAGAATGGAACACAATGGGGGCAATAAGACACACTGGGACACCCTGAAGGTGCAGGCACCCATTGTGGGCACTAGAACAGCATGGCCAAGGCATGGTCCTGTAGCCAGCTCAGCCCCAACAGCCCCCCATTGCCTCCTTCCCCTGCCCAGTGCCCTCACACATCTGGAGGGAGCCCAACAGCAACCTTGGGGCTGCAGGGGTGTCCACAAGCCCCAGGGGAACTGAGAACAGCAAGAAATCCCAGCCCCACCCCCGCCCCAGGGTCACCCAACTCACCGGTCCAGGAAGGGCAAAAACAACAGGTGACGGTTCCTGTGGAAGAAGAGCCGTGGGGCAGCCATGAGGGAATTTGAATCTGGGGGATCACAGGGTGACCCCATCCAAGCTGCCTGGTTGGTCCCAGGGAAGCCCCCACCCCCATGGCTGCCAAGGTCTGTGTGCGCCTCTGCCCATGGAGCAGGATTGGGCATAGCAAGAGGGTAGGGGCTTGGGGGGCCCAAAGGAGGGGAATAGCTGTGCCAAAAGAGCTGGGGGGACCAAACAGAGAGGAACAAGGATCTCAAAGAGAGGACATTAGGAACCGACAAGAGAAGGGATTTGGGGAACCCAGAGTATAGATGAGTAGGGTGCAAATGGAAGAAATTTGGATGTGCCAAATAGAGGGGTGACCTCTGCCAGGCAGGGACAGACCCCACCTGCTCCTGCAGAGCTCCCTGCAGGGCCACCCTTGGGCACAATCAGCGTGGCTGCCCAAGCACTTACCAAAGCAACTTCCGACTTCGGCAATATCAGAACTGGCTGTGGGGAGAGGAGTAGGAGAGAGCGTGAGAGAGATGCTCGCATCGGGGACCACCAAGGCAAATCACCTCCAGCCCCAGCCCACATTCCCCACGGATGCTTCACCTGAGCTTCCACTGTGCAGCACAGGGCAGCGAGGAGCATCACGAGGCTGAGCACAGCTGCCTTCATCTTCCTCTGTGCTCTGGGAGCTGGGTGAAGCTGCAGGAGGCAAGGTCTGCATTTATCCTCCCAGAGCCCCTCCCACTGCCCAGATGCCCCTGGGCTTGGCAGACTCCCCTGACTTGGACTGAGCCCAGCATGCAGCCATCCCCTTCCTTGGCCCCATGAAACAGGAGGAAGCAGGGACCAGAGGAAGAACACTGAGTGCTGGGATCACGATGGCACTGAGCCCAAAGCCCTCAGGTCCCAGCACTCAGCACACATGGCCCTTCTGACCCCCAGGGCTACCCAGAGATGACACTGTCCTAATATCAAGGCATTGTCCAAGGACTCATCCCTGAGTTCTGTCTGGTCCTGTGAGGCTGCAAGGTGTGAGGCTGAACCTTTGGGCAACTGTGACACAGCATTTGTGGACAGTGGGAGGTGTGAGGGCAATAGGGACATGGGTAGTGAGGAAATTACGGAGGCTTTTGGAAGGCAAGGGGTCCCAGGGATATGGGGACATGAAGATACAGGAACATCATGGGGACATGAGTGTATCACGGCAGTACGGAGACATAATGGAGCATTGGGAGCCTGGTCTGGTGGTTGGTGACCCTGCACTAAGCAAGGGGATTGAAACTAGATGATCATTGTGGTCCTTTCAACCCAGGCCATTCTATAATTCTGTGTGGGCTGTGGGGACAGTTGAGTGACAAGGACACTTAGACACAGGGAGGTTGGCAGTGTTCACTCAGTGCCTTTGTTGTCAAGCAGGAGCTCAGGAGTGAATAACAGAACTTGGCTATGGCTGATGTGTTCCCTCCTCATTTATTGCTGCAAAAGACAAAGACCAAAACTTATAGAATCATGGAATCTCAAAATCCTGGATTACCTGAACCATGGAATGACAGACTCATAGAATCAGTGAGTGGTGGAATCACAGAACCATGAAATCACAACACCATAGAACTATGGAATCTTGGCATCATTAGGGTGGGACAAGACCACTTAAGTCACGTCAGGAGATGTGTCATATATTTTCTGCTGTTTTTACATAACCAAGAGCAGAAGTCCCCATGTTTCATCCAGAAATATGCATTGCATGTCTGAGATGGCAGTAGTGCTGCTTCTGTCCATGAGGACAGTTTGCCATTAGGACACGCAGGCACGGAATCCAAGGCTGGGGGTGAAAATTGGCTGAAGGTACCTGAGTAGGTTCTGAAGTCACTGGGCTGTGTGGCTGAGCTCCAGCAGAACAAAGGTGTCCTACGGGTTTTGTTCCTGTGATGACCCAACCTCCTGTCATGGCTTCAAAGAAAGTGAGTCTTGTTTTATCTGCATGAAAGGAAAGAAAGAATAGAGAACTGATAAATTGCTTAGAACTGCAAACAACTCAAGGATTCTACAAGGAAACATGATATGCCAATTTGAAGTGCTTCATCTGGCAGAACAGCCAGCTGGTCACAGCTTTCACGGGGCATTTCCCATAAACAGGAGAGCTGCTGTGGGTCATCTCTGAGAAGAACACGTGAATGTTTACTTTGGAAATTGCCCAGAGAGCAGCCAGCTGGAAGAGCTTCCTTTGGGCTGCTTCTGCTCTGCGCAGTATTTGTCAGAGCTGATCAGTGCTGCCTCATTCACTGCACTTAAATGTAATGTGAAATTGCCCCTACTCTGGGGTTCTTTTGGAAAGAACCAACCAATTGCCCGTATCGCCATCACTGAGGAATCTTGACTGAGGTGCGGTACAGACTGTCTTTGAGATCAATGCAAAGCAGGTGGATGACACTTGATAGCAATTTCACGTGAAAAGTTCTTATTAGGAAAACCCCTTGGTTGTATTGATGACATCTAAAAAGAAATACTCAGGCTTTTGTAACAGTCAGACACTGAACGAGTGAAATGTGACGTGGTCTGAGTTCTCAGGCTTCTCAGACAACAGCCTCCCCTGCAGCAATCTCCCCATCACGGCATCATTTAGGTTAGAAATGACCTCTCAGGTCATCCAACTGATAACTCAGATATGATCAGCTTCAAAAGTAATACCCCCTCTTTTGTTATCTAGGCCATAAGATCAGAGGCGGATGTTGGAGATGTGTCTGTAGAGTTGAACCCTTCCATCAACATCCCATTATGTGTTGCAGCCGTGTGACAGATGTCAGCAGAGGGGCAGTCTGACAGAATGACTTTTGACATGGAAGTGCACATGAAGGAAAGTTGTGCCATAGAATTCTCACAAGCAGGAAAAGGTTGCACTTGTTGACATTCAACAATGCTTGCTGAATGCTACTGGAGACCAAAGAGTGGATGTGAACAGACTGAGGCAGTGGCGGGTGTGTTTCAGCAGTGGTAATGGTGGGTCACCTTGGCTGGTGCGGATGCTTATGAGCAGGGCATGTAGGCTCCTCTTCCCACCCCTCAGTCTCTCACCTGCGTTCTTCAGGCTTCTCCTAACCTGCTGTGTAAGTCATCTCATTAGTACAGCTTTCTACCTACCAGGTTATGCTCCAGAATGGCTCCTGTAGAACCTATCAGAGCTTTGTGCACAATTTCTGTTCCACAGACCATCCTGCAGGCAGTGACCACCTCTGTGTACGAAGTGGAAGAAGCCCTGAAGGAAGCTTAGAAACGTCTGACATTATAACCCACATCCAAGAACTTGTCCTGTGCAGGGTCTCACAGGGAATGAGCAAGAGGGGACCTGAATACCAACGTGCAAACCAGCTGCTGCTGCTGGCCTCTCAGAGGCACTGGCAGATGTGAGCCAGAAAGCACAGACCCCAGCCAGGAGCCCAGGGATGGCCTGTCAGCTGTTACAGGCTGAAGCCACTGCAGAGTTTGATGAACAGCTGTGTGCTTCCTGCTGGACTGTGGGTTTCCGAGAACATCCGACCCCGACAGTTCCAGAAATGTCTCACAAGAAGGAGGACAGACAGAATCACTGCATGTCCTTTATTATGTTAAGGTTCACAGGGAGCCTGGTTCATTATGTACAGCATTTCTGGGCTAAACTACAAAGGTACAAGCTGATTAGGAATTGATTTGAGTAATGATATTTTAAAGAAAACCATTACAATATTAAAAATAAATAAATAAATAAATAAGAATTACACATCTAAAGTGGCACAAAACTAACAATAAAAGAGAGCTTGATTCAGTAAAAAGCTGCATTACAAGGCATGAATTCGAAAAGATGGGCAGCTCACTGCTAATGAAACACATTTGGTTATCACTTTCCTCACTCCATCCTTGACCTCCTGGCTCCTCATGCTGTAGATGAGTGGGTTCACTGCTCGAGGAACCACTGAGTACAGAACTGCCATCATCAAATCCATGGATGGGGAGGAGACAGAGGGGGGCTTCAGGTAGGCAAAAAATCCAGTGCTGAGAAACAGGGAGACCACAGCCAGGTGAGGGAGGCACGTGGAGAAGGCTTTGTGCCGTCCCTGCTCAGAGGGCATCCTCAGCACGGCAAGGAAGATCTGCACATAGGACACAACTATGAAAACAAAGTTTCAATTCCCTGAGATTTGATTCTGAGCAGGAGAGCTTGAGGATCTGGGGGATTTCACAGAAAAACTGGTTGACAACATTCCCTTGGCAGAAAGGCAGTGAAAACGTACTGGCAGTGTGCAGCAGGGAATGGAGAACCCCAGCGCCCCAGGCAGCTGCTGCCATGGTGGCACAAGCTCTGCTGTCCATCAAGGTCCCGTAGTGCAGGGGCTTGCAGATGGCAACGTAGCGGTCATAGGACATGATGGTGAGAAGGGAATACTCTGCTGAGATAAAGAAGACAAAGAAAAAGAGCTGTGCAGCACATCCTGCATAGGAGATGGCCCTGGTGTCCCAGAGGGTGTTGGCCATGGCTTTGGGGAGAGTGGTGGAGATGCAGCCCAGGTCGAGGAGGGCCAGGTTGAGCAGGAAGAAGTACATGGGGGTGTGCAGGCGCTGGTCGCAGGCTACGGCTGTGCTGATGAGGCCGTTGCCCAGGAGGGCAGCCAGGTAGATGCCCAGCAAGAGCCAGAAGTGCAGGAGCTGCAGCTGCCGCGTGTCTGCCAACGGCAGCAGGAGGAACTCATTGATGGAGCGGCTGTTGGGCATCTGCTGTTTCTGGGCTTGGAGTCCTGCTCAGAGTGCAGAAGATAATGACAAGTCCAGACCATTCTCAGACAAACTCCTCCTGCTATATTATAATCATTTTCCTTTTCCTTTGGAAAATGATCATTTAACTCCAGACCTTGAAGTTATTTAAATGAATTTGACCATCCCCTAAAGAGTAGAATATTAGGGTGCACTTACATTTTCTCATTTCATAATCATATCCCAGCCTCCTGGATATTTTCCACTTTATCCCAGCAGCTCTTTGAGACCCCAGCCCCAGCATCTGTGCACTTCAAATGGTCTCATAGAAATCAGCCTGTTTGCTGGAGAAGTGAACTAATTATGTCTGCAGAAAACAACTATCACTGAAACTGACTGTATCCTTTTAGGTAGGTGAGGCTGAAAGCACAACCTGTGAGACTATCCACAAAATAACCAATGCATGGGGAGCTCCCAAAACTAGAGAATCTCAGAGCTGTGTTCAAAGTTGACAGCCCCTATTAGATTTCTGCCCCTAATCCTCTCCCCTTCCCTCAGAACATTAAATGGAAAATCCCTGCCTTGGCTCTCCCCTTACAAAGCACCCGCAGAAACATTTTGTTGTGCAGTGGAGCTGTGATCCCCCTGCCCCAGGCAGCAGCTGTGGCAGCACAAGCCCTGCAGGGGGGCTCTTCTTCCCACACATCTCCCTGCAGAGTCCTGGGCAGCTCCCTGGGTTCCAGTCACCCGCCTGCACCTCCGTCTGCACAGCCTGCAGCCGTGCTGGGACACGCAGCCCTCAGGGCTGTGCTCTGAAGCTGCAGCACGGAAACCCTCAGCTGGAGCAGAAGGCTTTTCACACAGTAAAGTAACATGCAGAGCCTGCATCCAGATCTGTTATGGGATGTCCCTGATTTGGTTAACCCTCTATGAAAAGCAGCTGCATAGACTAAAGTGAGACTTACCGTGTCATGGTCTGTGAGCAATGCTCCTGCTGTGGGCTCACAGCCCACTCACACCGTACACATCCTGTAAGCTCTCTTTCCCCTTTCTCTGCTCTCCTTCTGTCAGCTGCAGGCTGTGCTGTGCACAAGAGCTGCTCTTGGGCTTAGCTGTCTCTCTGCAGTGCTGCCCAGTTTTATGAGCTCCCTGTGTCCCAGGAGCTCGGCCCAGCTCAGCAGCAGAGGATGTCATTGTTATCCTTCCCACTCGTCTCCCCTGAGATGTCCCTGGATCTTCATGGCCAACAACTCCTGAAAGACAACAGCATCATGACTGTACTTTGAAATCTGCTTAATTAAACACCAGATTTCCAGTGGTCAGTGACTGATTCCAGACTTAGGGGAGTCCTCCCAGAGATCGTTTGATGAAACACAAGGGCACACACAGGGCACACAGACAAGGACAGAGAGGGGTGGACTTCCCCTGTGCAGGGCAGTGATCCAGCTGAGGCAGTGAAGGCATCTCATCCCTAAATGGAAACTCTGGGGCTGAAATGGGATTCAGCTCCCCATGGACACACAGGAGCTGGGATTCCTCTTGCTCTGTTCTGATGTTCACAAGGGGTTGCTCATGCTCCTGATCTGTGTCCTCGATCCTTCAGCATGGAGGCAGTTGCTCACACACAGACTCTGGGTGATGCCCAAGGTGCCTGGGGCACTCCTGGATGTGTGCCAGTGCATGTAAACTGTGTGGGAAATCCCTGAGATCGACATCTCCTTCCTGAGCATCAGCTGAGGGACAGATAGGGGATAGCACCGGCTGTCTGGTGAATTCACATGCAGCTGCAAGTGCAGCACAGGGCCTTCTGGAAAGCCATGCCTGAGGTGTGTCCTTGCTGTTACATCAACTCCAAGACCCACAATGGGTCTAATACCTGTGCGACACCTTCTGCACACTAAGACCATAGATGAGCTATCCAGTCAGGCTATGTCCAGTGGTGCTTTCCAATTAGGATGTTTACTTCAGTGGTTTTTCACTGCTGCAAACACCAACACACAATAAGCTAGAAATCTTGGTAAAGCTGCAGGCCTGAGCTCCTGTTTGGACCACAGGGATGTGGTTTAATGGCTTCCACAACTGCAGTGTAGCACAAGGGGGATACAGAATCTTTATGATGGTTGGGTGAGGATACAAGGAAGGGCAACTGCCCTCTGTGTGAGTGCACTGAGCTCTGCCTTGGGATGCAAGAGCAGCCAGATCAGAGCTAATGGAAATGGCCAACAGAGGAGACCATCAGTTCCTGTTCCTGTCTTCCTGATCTGGGAGAGCAAGTGGAAGGTGCCCTCTGCTGACTGATGGGAGTTTGATGTTGTCAGGCCCTTGTCAACTTTAGGGGTCTTTTTCATTCCAGTAACTTCTGCAGGGACAGCACAGCAGGGCATGTGCCATCCAGGAGATCCCTGGAGATCACAGATGGCAGCTTCTTGATCAAGCCGTGGAGGAACCAAAGAGGAGAGGTGCTCTGCTGGATCTCATAGTCATCAGCAAGGAAGGGCTGGTGGGTAATGTGAATGTTCAAAGGCATTCCAGGCCATCTGTGAGATACAAATGGATCACTTTTTATTTATGTTTCTTTATTTGAAGCTGTAAGTTTAAAAGGTGTTCATTAACGTCGGTAGAAATGAAACAAAGAATTGAAGACAGAGATTGAAATCAATGAAAATGTGTTAACCCCTCTCTAATGAGATCTTCTCAAGAGTCTTGTTGCATTTTTAAATATAAGTCTGTAAGGGGATTTGGTGTCCTTTTTTTTTTTTTTTTTTTTTTTTTTTTGTCTGAAACTACTATGTTTTCCAGAACTGTGTTTGCAGAACACAGATGCCTTCAGGTTCAGAGATATAGACAGCGGTGCCAGTGCCAGTGCCCTGTGACTAAAGCTCGGCATCCACCCCTGCTCTTTCCTGCTGCCTATTTGATATCAATCATCCTCCAGGCATCTCCAGCTCTCCTAAATAAATAGCCCTGGTTAAGGCCATGCTTTCAGCAGGCCATTTGGACACACACTCCTCCCACTGCCCTCCAGATTTCTCCATCCCTTGCTCTTTGTTCAGTCAGATACCTTCCCATTATCTGTTTGATTTCTGACTTTCAGGGGGATAACTCAAACTTGCTCCATCACTCCAAACTCTGATGGACTGTGTTGTCAATTCCTTCACTGTGATTCTATCTATCCCTTCCTATCTATTATTTTTCTTTTTTTTTTCCTTCTTTTTTTCTTATTCTTTTTTCTTTCTCTTTCTTTTTTTTAAAGCTCGATGTCTGAAAGATGTTCATTAATGTCAGTAAAAGTGAAGAAAAGAGTTGAAGATAAAGATAGAAATCAATGAGAATGTGTTAACCCTTCTCCATGTGTGAAATACTCACGAGTCCTGTTCAGTTTTAAGTTGATCCCTCCCAACTACCTGGCTGATCTATCCCAGGGAGATTACTGGAATTTGATCCATTCCTCAAAAGTCTGATCGATTCTGTTGTCAGCTCCTTCACTGTGATTCGATCTATCCCTTCCTATCTGTGTCTAACTCATTTCTTCTGCAAATATTCTCTGTGAAAGATAAAACTCAATAGACGCAGCTTGGACATGGCATGCAGTTGATCACTGTGTTTTACTGTTCATTCAATTGCATCACCTTTCCTTCTGTATGTTGGCCAAAAAAAGAGAACTCTTTCTTTGCCCTTGTGCAGCGGGTTCTCTGTGGAAAGCCAGTGGGAGTTGGTGCAATGCAGGTTTAACACTGAGTGGTGACTGCAGAGAAGAGTGATGTGAGGAAAAGTGATGCAAGTCCCATGGGGCCAATGTGAGTAGAAATGGGGTGGGGTGGTTGAGAAGGACATTTGTCCACAGTGTAACAGAATAGAACTTACTGGGGACATCCTGGATTGATATCAGTTTCCATGTGCTGCTTTAAAGACTTGTTTATACCCAACTACAAATAAATAGACAGTAAATGTCTGCTGGATTCTTCCTCTTTAAGCTCTCTCCAGATATCTCTCCATTTTGCTGAACAAGTTCTGAAAACCTGAAGATGATGACAGGAAGGCACAAGTCACAGGAGGCTCTTTAGGTTATAATGGGCCCCAGGGCGGATTTGATGCTGAGTCCATCAACCTCCAGTGCAGAGAGAAGTTTGCACAGAGTGCTCAACGAGACAAAGTCAGAAGTAACAGTGAAGTTTCTTGGAGTATTAATGGGCCCACTGAGAGACATTAACAAGCCAGCTTCCCAAGGGACTTGTTAGAGCAGATAATTGGAAGCAATGACTACAGGCAATGAAAGGCTCTGGCATGGTGGTTCTGATGCTGAGAAACTCTTCCTTTGTCTCCTTTGTCTTATGAAGCAGAAAGGCCAAGCCTAGATCCCCAGACCCTTGGCAGGGAGATCCTGTCCCTCATATTGGCTAAGGGTCCTTCCTGGGACAGGAGATGCAGAATTGTATGATGTCAAATGAAAGACAGGCAGAAGATCCCAGGCTCTGCATGGGGTGCAAGGACACTGTGAGGTTCATGTCCCATGTGTGCCCAGTGTCTCACTGCAGGATGTGGGATGTAAGAAAGGCCCAATCTGAATATATAGCCAATCCCATTGAAACTCTGAACTTCAGATCTCTCAGTTTCAGTGCCCTCCTTTGCACACCCTCCCATAGTTTGATGTCCTTTATGTTCTGTGGTGCCCAGAAGTGCAGCCAGTGCTTCATGTGAGGCTCCAGCAGTGCTGAGCAGAGAGTGACAATCCTTTCCCTCACCCAGCTGGCAATGCCTTGCTTGATGCACTCCAATGGACCGTTGAGCTTCCTGGCTGCCTGGGCACACTGCTGACTCATGTGCAATTTGATGTTGAGCAGGACCCCCAATCCTTTTCAGTCAGATCGCTCTCTAGTGTCCCATATCCAGTCATTGTGTATGTCCAGGATTGCCCCTACCCAGGTGCACAATCAGGCACTTGTTCTTGTTATACTTTATGTACTTGGTGCTTAGTACCAACTGGTACCTACTTCTCTGACTTGTCCACATCTCTCTGCAAGTCCTCTCCACCCTCAGTGGAGGCAACAGCACCTCCTCATCTGGTATTGGAATGTGGAGATACTGAGGGCCTTCTTTGCTTCTTTCTTCAGAGAAAAAGCTCTCCCTCAGGAATCCCAGACCCTGGAGCTTAGTGAGAGGGTCTGGGGAATGGAAGACTTCCCATTATTTTGGGGAAGAGCTGGTCTGAGAGCACCTAGGCCACACTGATGTTCATAAAGCCATGGGACTTGATGGGGTGCATCCACGGGTGCTGAGGGAGCTGGCAGAGGAGACTGATGAACAGCTTTCTATCATCTTTGAGAGGTCTTGGAGAATGCGGGAGGTGCCTGAAGACTGGAGGATAGCCAGTGTCACTCCAATCTTCAAAAAGGGCAACAAGAAAGATCTGGGTAATTACAGGCCAGTCAACCTCACCTCTGTCCCTAGAAAGGCCATGATGTTGCCACTGGCTGGGTGGATGGGGACAGAGCTGTGGATTTCATCTACCTTGATTTCCGCAAGGCATCTGATAGTGTCTTCCATGAAAGTATGCTTATAAGAAAGCTGAGGAAGTGTGGGATAGATGAGTGGACAGTGAGGTGGGTTGAGAACTGGCTGACTGGCAGAGCATAGATGGTCGTCATTGTCAGTGCAGAGTCCAGTTGGAGACCTGTAAGTAGCGTTCTACTACCCAGGGGTCAGTGCTAGGTCCAGTCTTGTTTAACATCTTTATCAGTGACCTTTATGAGGGGATAGTGGCCACCCTCAGTAAGTTTGCTGATGATACCAAGTTGGGAGGATTAGCTGACACTCCTGAAGTCTGTGCTGCCATTCAACGAGAACTGGACAGGCTGGAGAGCTGGGTGGTAAGATACCAGATGGGGTTTAACAAAAGCAAGTGTAGTCTTGCACCTAGGGAGGAAGAATTGCATGCACCAGGACAGGTTTGGGGATGACCAGCTGGAGAGGAGCTCTGCAGAGAGGGACCTGGGCGTCCTGGTGGACAACCAGTTGGCCAATGGCATTCTGGGGTACATTAAAAAGAGCATGTCCAGCAGGTTGAGGGAGGTGATCCTCCCCTTTACTCTGCCCTGGTAAGGCCTCATCTGGAGTACTGTCCAGTTCTGGGCTCCCCAGTACAAAAAAGTCAGGGACCTCTTGGCAACACCCCAGCAGAGGGCCACAAAGGTGGTGAAGGGACTGGAGCATCTCCCCTATGAAGAAAGTATGTCCCCGGTGGCGCAGTGGTATAAAGTGCTACTTGCAACACCGGAGGCTCAGGTTCGAATCCCCCCTGTGGCGCAAGTAGTAGAAATGCTGCTCTGCTACACAGAAAGGCTCGAATCCCGGGAGTTGGACTCGATGATCTCTAAGGTCCCTTCCAACTCGCACGATACTGTGATACTGTGATACTGTGAAAGGCTAAGCGAACTGGGTCAGTATAGCCTTGAGAAAAGATACTTAGAGGGGATCTGATCCAGGTTTACAAATATCTGAGGTGTGGGGGGCAAAGTGGCAAGACCAGACTCTTTTCAGCGGTGTATGGAGACAGGACAAGGGGAAATAGCCATTAACTGGAGCATGGGAAGTTCCGCACTAATGTGTGCAAGAACTTCTTTACAGTGCAGGTGATGGTGCACTGGAACAGGCTACCCAAGGGGCTTGTGGAGTTTCCTTCTCTGGAGATATTCAAGACCCGCCTGGCCGCCTACCTGTGCACCTACCTGGTGTTCCCCAGGGGTCGGTGCTGGGGCCTGTCCTCTTCAATATCTTTATTGATGACCTAGATGAGGGCAGCGAGTGCTCCCTCAGCAAGTTTGCAGATGACACCAAACTGACTGGGTGCGTGGATCTGCCTGGGGGTTGCCAGGCCCTACAGAGGGATCTGGACAGGCTGGAGAGCTGGGCTGAAGCCAATGGGATGAGGTTCACCAAGACCAAATGCCACGTCCGGTACTTTGGGACCTGTAATGGACTGCCCAGAGGTGTGGTGGAGTCACTGACCATGGAGGTGTTCAAGGAATTATTGGAGGGACATGGATTAGTGGGAGCTATTGGTGATAGGTGAACAGTTGGACTGGATGATCTTTTAGGTCTTTTCCAACCTTGGTGATTCTATGATTCTATGATATCCTGTCCTTGTCTGTGTGCCCTTTTTGTTTCAGGAAACACTCTCTGGGAGGACTCACCACATGTCTGGAATTATTTACTGACTGCTGGAAATCTGGTGTTAAATTAAACAGATTTTAATGTACAGTCATGATGCTGTTCTCCTTCAGGAGCTGCTGGCCATGAAGATGCAGGGACATCTCAGGGGAGACGAGTGGGAAGGATAAAAATGACATACTCTGCTGCTCAGCTGGGCTGGGCTCCAGGGAAACAGGAAGCTCATATAAGAGGGTAGCACTGTAGAGAGACAGCTGTGCCCAGGAGCAGCTCTTGTGCACAGCACAGCCTGCAGGTGACAGGAGAGGAGAGAAAGGGGAGAGAGCTTGAAGGATGTGTACGATGTGAGCAGGCTGTGAGCTCACTGCAGAAGCATTGCTCACAGACCATGACACGGTAAGTCTCACTGCAGACCATGCAGCTGCTTTTCATAGAGGGATAACTAAATCTGGGACATCCCATGACAGATCTGGCTGCAGCCTCTGCATGTTAATTTACTGTGGAAAAAGCCTTCTGTTCCAGCTGAGGGCTTCTGTGCTGCAGCATCAGAGCACAGCCCTGAGGGCTGCGTGTCCCAGCACGGCTGCAGGCTGTGCAGCCAGGGCTGCAGGCGAGTGCTCAGGGCTGTCCTGCAGAGCAAGGTCCCTGCTGTGCCCCAGGGGCTGTGTGCCGGCTATGGGACTCTGCCGCCTGCCAGGCTCAGCACTCAGCCTGCCCGGGGAGCTGCCCATGGTGCTGCAGGGAGACGTGTGGGGGGAAGGAGCCCCCCGGCAGGGCTTGTGCTGCCACAGCTGCTGCCTGGGGCAGGGGATCACAGCTCCACTGCACAACTGAGTGTTTGTGAGGGTACTTTGCAAGAGGAGAGCCAAGGCAGGGATTTTCCTTTTCCTGTTCTGGGGGAAGACAGAAAGGACTGGGGGCGGAAATCTAATAGGGACTGTATAATATAAAACATAGCTATGTTACTCCCAAATATTTCTTCAATTCATCCGTTGTTTTGTGAACAGTCACACAAGTTGTGCTTTCAGCCTCTCTTTTGTAATAGGACAGAATCAGTTTAAGTTTTTGTTGTTTTCTGCAGGCTTTAATAGTGCTCTTATCCTGTGAACAGGAAGATTTATCTAAGAAAAATTGAAGTAAAAAGAGGCTGGGGCTGGGGCCTCTAAGACCAGTTGGAGTTAAGATATGAGACATGTAAACAGCTCCTAAGAAGCAAATATTCAGGAGGCCGGGATATGATTAGGAAATGAGAAGAAAGAACAATCTCCTTAATCTTCTACTTCTTTAGGGATGGTGAAGCTCATGAAAATAAATACAAGTTCTGGAGTTAAATGAACAGTATCCAAAGGGAAAGGAAAATATTTCACAGTACAGCAGAAGGACTGTCTCTGAGAATGGTCTGGACTTGTCATTATCTTCTGCACTCTGAGCAGGACTCCAAGCCCAGGAACAGCAGATGCCCAACAGCAGCTCCATCAGCGAGTTCCTCCTGCTGCCGTTGGCAGACACGCGGCAGCTGCAGCTCCTGCACTTCTGGCTCTTGCTGGGCATCTACCTGGCTGCCCTCCTGGGCAACGGCCTCATCAGCACAGCCGTAGCCTGCGACCAGCGCCTGCACACCCCCATGTACTTCTTCCTGCTCAACCTGGCCCTCCTCGACCTGGGCTGCATCTCCACCACTCTCCCCAAAGCCATGGCCAACACCCTCTGGGACACCAGGGCCATCTCCTACGCAGGATGTGCTGCACAGCTCTTTTTCTTTCTCTTCTTCATGTCAGCAGAGTTTTCCCTTCTCACCATCATGTCCTATGACCGCTATGTTGCCATCTGCAAGCCCCTGCACTACGGGACCCTCCTGGGCAGCAGAGCTTGTGCCACCATGGCAGCAGCTGCCTGGGGCGCTGGGGTTCTCAATTCCCTGTTGCACACTGCCAGTACGTTTTCACTGCCTCTCTGCCAAGGGAATGTTGTCAACCAGTTTTTCTGTGAGATCCCCCAGATCCTCAAGCTCTCCTGCTCAGGCTCCTACCTCAGGGAAGTTGTGTTTCTCATTTTTAGTGTCAGTTTAGTCTTTGGGTGCTTTGTTTTCATAGTTGTGTCCTATGTGCAGATCTTCATGGCCGTACTGAGGATGCCTTCTCAGCAGGGAAGGCACAAAGCCTTCTCCACGTGCCTCCCTCACCTGGCCGTAGTCTCCCTATTTCTCCTCACTGTCTTTTATGCCTACCTGAAGCCACCCTCCGTCTCCTTGCCATCCATGGACCTGATGGTGGCAGTTCTGTACTCAGTGGTTCCTCCAACACTGAACCCTATTATCTACAGCATGAGGAACAGGGAGATCAAGCACGCTCTCTGGAAGGTGTTGCAGTAAGCACTATTTCAGCTTCAGTAAAGCGCATATCATTCCTGTGATTCGCAGTGATGGCTGTTTATGTTTTATGCATCTTTGATTGTTTGATTGTGTGTGACACTGCAATCTGCAAAAAAAAAGTTGTGATTTATGTCACTGCTTCTTTCCTACCTACTTTCCGCTTTCTCACTCTAGGAGCTAATGTAAACACGGAACCAGATTCCCCAAGTTGGTAAAAAGATACCTAAAAACTGTTGTAATACAAGAAGAATTTTACAGAGCAGCAGCCATGGATCAAGATAAGGCCTTCACAGAACAGCAGCTGTGGAGCAGGATAAACAGCATGAGAACCAAGAACACCTCTAGGAAAAGAATGAATGGCTTGTGGCTTTGAAGGGGGGTTTTAGGTTTGTTATTGCAGTAGCTTTCCTCCAATTAGTGTGTGTGATTTTTGGACGCCCTCATCTGTCTTCTCTAAAAGTATGGCTTTCCGGGCAATAAATGGATGCAGCTATATGTAACCATATTGGTGTGTGGCTGTTTGTCCTACCATGCTGAACTTTTGCTTTCAGGTTCACCAACAAAAAAACTTTCAAAACAGACTTTTCCTTAGCTCTTCTCTCTCCCTACCTTTTCTGTGTCTGGGAGAGGTACAGCCACAGACAGCAGCACAATGTGCTCTTTTCATTCCTGCTCTCTTTACACTGCCACAGTGCTCTCAAGTCCTCTCATTTGTGCAGGCCTGAAGGTCTTGTGTGTCTCACAACAGTCCTGTTGTCTCTACAGCAGCACTCTGGGGCTGCAGTCAGTAGCCAGCAATATGAACGGCTGTGTCAGAGCTGGTCTCCTTGCTGGCACTGCCATAACAAGAGGGCTCCTTCAGAGCAGGACCAGAGAACTGGAGGCCTCTTCCAAAGCTGGTATAAGGAATATACCTCAGGAGCTGCTCCCTGAGAAGACTTTGAGATCTTCTGGTGCTTTTCACTGAGAGACGGTGTCAGATTCAAGAGTCCCAAGGAGATCTGTAACGGACTCAGAACAGTGCTGTGGTTTAGAATTTATGCACTGAGTTAAAGCTATTTACTAATACAGAGAAAATGAAAAGGATAATAATTATGACAAATATATATGCATACACATATAATATATGTAGTAGATTTTCACATATACACAATATATGCAGTTGCAAATAGATATACATAGATACTAATATATACGCATATCTGTTTTCAGGTCCAGGACCTGCTGCAGGGGTTTTAACAGACACGGGCTGAAGCTGGAATGGCTGCTGGGCTATATTGTAGGAGTTGGAGCAACTGCAGAGCTCACTGCCAGAGCTGGAATCACCACACGACCTGCTACTGAAGTTGGAGCAGCCACTGGGCTCATTGGAGGGGTTGGATGGACCACAGGGCTGTACCTCCTGCCATAGTGAATCTTCCTTGGGAAGAATATGTCTCATTTTCTTATCAAAATATTTGGAACAGCTGTGGGGAACTGAATCTCCTTTCAACCCCAGGCTTTTACATCTGAAGATGAGACACCCGCACTGACTGCCTCAGCTGAATGACAGCCCTGCAAAGGGGAATTCAGAGGGTCCCTGCCCTTGTCTGCATGTCTTTTTTATTAAGGGCTAGGAGCAGAGCTTTCCAGATGAGGCATTTGCACTTCTGCTAGGCAAACACGATCTGTTAGGGCAAACTGATGCAGTAAAACAGTTAATCTCAAAGTCAAAATTTAGGTACGTGGGCCCATAAACAAGTACGATGTGTAGTAAACATAAAGGAAGAACATCCTGCATACTAAAGGGAACATTGCCCAAGAAGCTGTCCAGAACCAGGCAGCTTCTATCAAACATGACAATGCAAAAAGGACAGAGCGAGGAAGACTTTGAGCCTTCGCGAGAAAGACATCTGACTTCATCCCCACGACCACTGGAGGGAGACCCCCGCTATAAACTGCATGAGGAGAGGGAGAGGCATATGTAAAAGAGTTAGTGGAAAGAATGAATATATAGGTGAATTCCAGGAAATTTATTGAATATGTATGAGCTTGGCTTTTAAATACGTAACACTTCTGCTTGATGGTGTGCAAGACAGAAGGGGTGATCCTCCTTGAACCTGGCACTGAATAAATGCATATTCATAATATAACACTGGTTTTTAGAGTTTGATTTTGCAAGTCAATTTGGCAACCCAGATGGGACCAGCTCTGTTTGGCTGCGGGGCCAGCTGAGAGGGAGGACACTTTTGGTATACCCTGAGATTTCTCAGAAGGACTCCCTTCCTCACCTGATCACTGCGGGGACAGGCAAAAACCATCCATAGGCATACCGGTTATGTGTATGGTAAGGGGAGCCCATAAGTCCTGAGGAGACATCCTATACAGGGTACGGCCATCCGTGCTGCCCCTTGGGAGGTGAGCTCATGGCTTAGGTTGCCAGCTGGGGTAGGAAGACTCCTTGGAGGAGTTCCTATGAAAGTCATATGCATGAAAAAAAGAGCAAGCGCTCTCCCCCAGGTGGTTGGCAATAGGACAGAGCTAGGTTGGTCTCTCCTACAGGTATGGGATATAGTGGATATCCTGTCAAATGGTAACCTGGGTTCTCCAAGCTGTAATCATGGGGCTTATAGGTTGTATGGCCATTATTATCACCTGCTGTAAGTGTTTGGTACCATGTATCAAGCTGACTCTGGGAAAAACCTTAAAGTTTGCAACTGCTCAACCAGGGTACGAGCGTAATTAAGATTCCAGCTAGAAAACATCATCAGCATTGTGTATGATGAATAAACCATGGTTTCTGATCTAAATGTCAGAGTGACTGTGGTGCGAGTGAGACACAGCATAGTTATGGGTTGAGTGTGGAGTCCCGATCCACCGTTCCTACCTCCTGCAAGGGAAATGGTCAGAGACAGATGAAGTGAAAGACTCTGTATTGTCTGTCCACTCATATGTTTAGAGCTGAACGATAGGGACTGTTATGGGAAAGTTATATGGTACTAAGGGTGTTTATGGGAACTGAAGAACTGTATTGTCTGACAAACTGTTTTGATGGTATAAGAAGTGTAATTGTTAATGGTATGTGGAAGTGTAATTGAGGGTATATGGAAATGTAAATGAGGGTGCGAATAGTGGAATAGTGCACAGAGGAAAAAGGGTTTAAGGGAAAGTAAGTTTGTCTGCGCTGACATGAGAGCAACCCGCCGCCCCATTCCCCTGCGAGCGGAGCAGGTGAGAGCAGAGCAGTGCAGAGACACTGTCCCCATGTCGCATGTAGTGTTATTCTACCTACCAAATGGGTGAGATCACAGCAGAAAAGACAGATCTTCCTCTCTGCTCCATCTGTGCAATAGTCCGGATTTCGAGGTATTGCAAAACTATGGCACATCAATGTTCTTTCACAGCAGACACCTTAGTTTGCACAGGGCTCTCATTTCATTGGCATCTGAATAAGTCAAGGGTCAGGCTAGCAGTTGGCCATTAAGTCAGGCCCAAAGGAATATAGTCAATGGGTTCCATCAGGCTGGTAGATGGTCATTAGCAGGGTTACCCAGGGCTCCATTTTAGGACCACTTCTCATTCATGATTTTGCAGATGACTTGCATGCAGGATTAGAAGTTGTTCCGAGAAAGTTCGCTGATGATACCAGATGAGGAGGTACTGTGTTCCTCCGCTGAGGGTGGAGAGGACTTGAAGAGAAATGTGGGCAAGTCAGAGAACTGGGTACCGGTTGGTACTCAGCACCAAGTGCATAAAGTATAACAAGTGCCCGATTGTGCACCCGGGTAGGGGCAACCCTGAACGTACACACTGACTGGATATGGGACACTGGAGAGCGGTCTGACTGAAAAGGATTGGGGGTCCTGTTCAACATCAAAATGAATGTGAGTCAGCAGTGTGCCCAGGCAGCCAGGAAAGCCAGCAGCTTTCTGGACTGCAACAAGCAAGGTATTGCCAGCTGTGTGACAGAAAGGATCATCCCTCTCTGCTCTGCACTGCTACAGCCTCACCTGGAGCACTGGTAGCACTTCTGGGCACCACAGAACATAAAGGACATCAAACTATGGGAGGGTGTGCAAAGGTGGGCACTGAAACTGAGAGATCTGAAGTTCAGAGGTTCATTGGGATTGAATACTTGTTCACACTGGGCCCTTCTCACATCCCACATCCTGCAGTGAGACACAGGGCACACATGGGACATGAACCTCACAGTGTCCCTGCAGCCCATGCAGAGCCTGGGATCTTCTGTCCCTGTGTCTTTCATTTGACATCATGCAAACCTCCATCCCACTGCCCAGGAAGGGCCCTCAGGCAACATGAGGGACAGAATATCCCTGCCAAGAGTCTGGGAATCAGGTCATGGCCTGTCTGCTTCATAAGACAAAGGAGGGGTTTCTCTGCATTAGAGCCACCATGCCAGTGTCTTTGCCTGCCTGTAGTCATGGCTTCCAGTTATCTGCTCTAACAAGTCCCTAGGGAAGCTTGCTTGATAATGGCCCTCAGTGGACCCATTCATACTCCAAGAAACTTCACTGTTACTTCTGCCTTTGTCTCGTTGAGAGCTTTGTGCAGTCTTCATTCTGCACTGGAGGTTGATGGACTCAGCAGCAAATGCCCCCTGGGGCCCCTTACCACCTCAAGAGCTCTCCTGTGTCTTTTGCCCTGTGCCTTCCTATCATCATCTTCAGGTTATCAGAACTTGTTCAGCAAAATGGAGAGCTATCTGGAAAGAGCTTAAAGAGGAAGAATCCAGCAGACATTTCTTGTCTATTTATTTATAATTGGGTTTAAACAAGATATTCAAGCAGCACTTTGCAACTCATGTCACTCCAGGGTGTCCCAAATGGGTTCTATTCTGTTACTGTGTGAACAAAGTTCATTCTCAACCTTCCCAATCCAGTTCTACTCACATTGGCCCCATGGGACTTGCATCACTTTTCCTCACATCACTCATCTCCTCTACAGTCACCCTCTCAATTTTAAATCACCTTTGCACCAACTCCCACTGGTTTTCCTCAGAGATCCAGCTGCACATGGGCAAGGAAAGATTTCTCTTTATTTTTTTTTTTGGCCAACAATCAGAAGGAAAGGAGATGCAATTGAATGAACACTAAAACACACCAATTGACTGCATGCCATGTCCATGCTTCATCTATTGAGGTTTGTCTTTCACAGGGAATATCTGTACAAGAAATGAGATAGTCACAGATAGGATGGGATAAGTAGAATCACGGTGAAGGAGTTGACAACAGAATCCATCAGACTTTGGAGAGATGGAGCAAATTCCAGTAATATCCCTGAAAGTCAGAAATCAGTCAGACAGTTGGGAGGTATCTGAGTGAACAAAAAGCAAGGGATGGGGAAATCTGAAAGGCAGTGGAAGGAGCGCATGTCCAAATGGCCTGCTGAAAACATGCCCTTAGCCATGGCTATTTATTTAGGAGAGCTGGAGACTCCTGGAGGATGAGGGACATCAAATAGGAAGCAGGGAAGAGCAGCAACAGATGCCGGGCTTTAGTCACAGGGCATTGGCTCTGGCACCACTGTCTGTGTCCCTGTCCCTGAAGGCATCTGTGTTCTGCAAACACAGTTCTGGAAAACATCGTAATTGCAGGGGAAAAAAAAAGAAGACACAAAATCCCCTAAATGCTCATTTTTACAACTCAAAATGGAACAGGTCTAGTGAGAAGATCTCATGTTGAGAAGGGTTAACACATTTTCATTGATTTCTGTGTTTGTCTTCAATTATCTGTTTCAGTTTTATTGACATTAATGAACATCCTTTAAGCTTATGGTCGATAGATAGATAGATAGATAGATAGATAGATAGATAGATAGATAGATAGATAGATAGATAGATAAATAGAGACCCATTTGTATCTTGCACAAGGTCTGATGCTCCTTTGACCTTCACATTCCTCACCAGACCTTCCTTGCCAGAGAGCATGAGATCCAGCAGAGAACCTCTCCTCTTTGCTTCCTCCATGGCTTGGTCAAGAAGCTGCCATCTGTGATCTCCTGAGATCTTCTGGATGGCACATGCCCTTCTGTGCTGTCCCTGCAGAAGATACTGGAGTCAAAAAGGCCCCCAAATGGGACAAGGTTCTGACAGCATCAAGCTCCCATCAGTTAGCCGAGGGCACCTTCCACTTCCTCTCCCTGATCAGAAGGACAGGAACAGGCACTGATGGTCTCCTCTGTTTTCCATTTCCATTAGCTCTGACCTGGCTGCTCTTGCTTCTCCAGGCAGAGCTCAGTGCACTCTCACAGTGGGCAGTCATCCTTCCTTCTCTCCTCGGACATCCCTCGTAAAGACCCTGTATCCCCCTTGTGCTACAGTGCAGTCGTGGAAGCCATTAAACTGTGTCCCTGTGGTCCAAACAGGAGCCCTGGCCTGCATCTCTACCAAGATTTCTAGCTTATTGTGTGTTGGTGTTTGCAGTAGTGCACAACCACAGAAGTAAACATCGTAATTGGAAAGCATCATTGGACAGAGCCTGACTGGATAGCTCATCTCTGGTATTAGTGTACAGAAGGTGGCACACAGACATTATACCAATCGTGGGTCTTGGTCTTGACGTAGCAACATGGACACACCATGGGCATGGCTTTCCTGAAGGCCCTGTGCTGCACTTGCTGTTGCATGTGAATTCACCAGACAGCCGGTGCTATCCCCTATCTGTCCCTCAGCTGATGCTCAGGAAGGAGGTGTCGATCTCAGGGATTTCCCACGTGGTTTACAAGCACTGGCACACATCCAGATGCACTCCAGGCACCTTGGGCATCACCCAGTGTCTGTGTGTGAGCAACTGCCTCCCTGCTGAATGACCGAGGACTCAGAGCAGGAGCTCACATGCAGGCAACTCCTTGTGCACATCTGACCTGAACCAGAGGAATACGAATGATCCTGCATGTCTGTGGGGATCTGAATCCCATTTCTGGCCCAGGGTTTGCAGGAAGAGATGAGGCGCTTGCAGTACCCCAGCTGGATCACTGTCCATCACAGGGGAAGCTTAACCCTCCCCGTCCTTGTCTGTGTGACGTATTTGTTTCAGCAAACACTACCTAGTAGGACTCCCCATATATCTGGAATTAGTCACTGTCCACTGGACATCTGGTGTTTACTTCAACAGATTTCTAAGTACAGTCATGATGCTGTTGTCTTTCAGGAGCTCTTTGCCAAGAAGACCCAGGGACATCTCAGGGGAGACGAGTGGGAAGGATAACAATGACATCCTCTGCTGCTGAGCTGGGCCAGGCTCATGGGACACAGGGAGCTCATACACATGGGCAGCACTGTGGAGACACAGCTAAGCCCAGGAGCAGCTCTTGTGCACAGCACAGCCTGCAGCTTACTGGAGAGGAGAGAAAGGGGAAAGAGAGCTTACAGGATGTGTATGGTGTGAGCAGGCTGTGATCTCAAAGCAAAAGCATTGCACACAGACCATGACACGGTAAGTCTCACTGCAGTCTATGCAGCTGCTTTTCATAGAGAGTTATCAAACCAGGGACATCCCATAGCAGATCTGGCTGCATGCTCTGCATGTTAATTTACTGTGTGAAAAGCCTTCTGCTCCAGCTGAGGGCTTCCATTCTGCAGTTTCAGAGCACAGCCCTGAGGGCTGCGTGTCCCAGCATGGCTGCAGGCTGTGCAGCCGGGGCTGCAGGTGGGTGCCCATGTGTGTCCTGCAGAGCAGGGTCCCTGCTGTGCCCCAGGGGCTGTGTGCCGGCTATGGGACTCTGCCGCCTGCCAGGCTCAGCACTCAGCCTGCCCGGGGAGCTGCCCAGGGTGCTGCGGGGAGACGTGTGGGGGGAAGGAGCCCCCCGGCAGGGCTTGTGCTGCCACAGCTGCTGCCTGGGGCAGGGGATCACAGCTCCACTGCACAACAGAATGTTTGTGAGGGTACTTTGCAAGAGGAGAGCCAGGGCAGGGATTTTTCATTTCCTGTTCTGAGGGAAGACAGAAAGGATTGGAGGCAGAAGTCTCATAGGGGCTGTCAAATTTGAACACAGCTATGAGACACATCAGTATTTCTTCCGTCCATCCGTTGTTTTCTCAACAATCACAGAGGCTATGCTTTCAGCCTTTCCTTCCTGAAATGATACAATCAGTTTCTGTTCTCTTCATTTTCTGCAGACATTAGTAGTTCACTTGTCTTGCAAACTGGCAGATTTCTCAAAGACAAATGAAAGAGCACACAGACTGGGGCTGGGGTCTCGAAGAGAAGCTGGAGTACAGAGGAAAATATCTAGGAGGCTTGGACATGATTAGGAAATTAGAAGAAACAAAGAGCTCCCAAATCTTCTACTCCTTAAGGGATGGTGAAACTCATGAAAATAAATTCGAGCTCTGGAGTTAAACGAACAGTATCCATAGGGAAAGGGAAAATTTTATAGTATAGCAGTAGGAGTGTCTGAGAATGGTCTGGATTTGTCATTATCTTCTGCACTCTGAGCAGGACTCCAAGCCCAGCAACAGCAGATGCCCAACAGCAGCTCCATCAATGAGTTCCTCCTGCTGCCCTTGGCAGACATGCGGCAGCTGCAGCTCCAGCACTTCTGGCTCTTGCTGGGCATCTACCTGGCTGCCCTCCTGGGCAACAGCCTCATCAGCACAGCCGTAGCCTGCGACCGCTGCCTGCACACCCCCATGTACTTCTTCCTTCTCAACCTGGCCCTCCTCGACCTGGGCTGCATCTCCACCACTCTCCCCAAAGCCATGGCCAACGCCCTCTGGGACACCAGGGCCATCTCCTACGCAGGATGTGCTACACAGTTCTTTTTCTTTCTCTTCTTCCTCTCAGCAGAATATTTCCTTCTCACCATCATGTCCTATGATCGCTACGTTGCCATCTGCAAGCCCCTGCACTACGGGACCTTGATGGACAGCAGTACTTGTGTCACTATGGCAGCAGCTGCCTGGGGCACTGGGTTTCTCTATTCCCTGATGCACACTGCCAGTACATTTTCACTGCCTCTTTGTCGAGGGAATGTTGTCAACCAGTTTTTCTGTGAAATCCCCCAGATCCTCAAGCTCTCCTGCCCAGAATCAAATCTCAGGGAAGTTGTGCTTGTCATTTTTAGTGCCAGTTTAGCTTCTGGGTGCTTTGTTTTCATAGTCGCGTCCTATGTGCAGATCTTCCTTGCCGTGCTGAGGATTCCCTCTGAGCATGGACGGCACAAAGCCTTCTCCACGTGCCTCCCTCACCTGGCCGTGGTCTCCATGTTTCTCAGCACTGTCTTTTATGCCTACCTGAAGCCCTTCTCCCTTTCCTCCCCATCCATGGACCTGATTTTGGCACTTCTGTACACAGTGGTACCTCCAACACTGAACCCCCTCATCTACAGCATGAGGAACCGGGAGGTCAAGGATGCAGTGAGGAAAGTGATGACCAGATGTGTTTCAAAAGCAGTGAACTGCCCATGTTTTCAGATTCATGACATGTAATACAGCTTCTTTCTGAATCAAGCTATATTTTATTGATTGTTCTGTACATTTTATATGTGGAATTCATTATTATTCTTTTTATATATATTAGGCAAATAAATTCCTACTCAGTTTGTACCTTTGTAGTGTAGCCCATACACATTGTACATAATGAACCAGGCTCTCTGTGAACCTTACAGAATAAAGGACATGCAGTGACTCTGTCTGCCCTCCTTCATTTGGAGCTGACGGGGTCGGATGTTCTCAGAAACCCACAGTCCAGCAGGAAGCACACAGGTGATCAACAGAATGTGTGGTGCCATCAGCCTGCAGCAGTTGACAGGCCATCCTTGGGCTTCTGGCTGGGTTTTTGCTTTCAGGCTCCCATCTGCCAGTGCCTCTGAGAGGCCAGCAGCAGCAGCTGGTTTGCTCGTTGGTTGTCAGGTCCCCTCTACCTCATTTCCTGTGAGACCCTGCACGGGACAAGTTCTTGGATATGGATTATCAAGTTAGACATTTCCAAGCTTCATAGAATCATAGAATTACCCAGGTTGGAAAAGACCTCGAAGATCATCAAGTCCTACCACTGCCTAACCAGTACCCTAACTCTAATAACCCTCTGCTAAATCATATCCCTGAGCACCACATCCAAACTGCTCTTAAACACATCCAGTGACGGTGACTCAACCACCTCCCTGGGAGCCCATTCCAGTGTTTAACTGCCCTTTCTGTAAAGAAGTGTTTCCTAATGTCCAACCTGAACTTGCCCTGGCACAACTTGAGGCCATTTCCTCTCATCTTGTCACTTGTCACCAGTGAGAAGAGACTTGTCCTGCTCTCACTGTAAGCACCCTTCAGATACTGCAAGAGAGCCATAAGGTCTCCCCTCAGCCTCCTTTTCCCCAGACTAAACAACCCCAGATTCCTCAGCCTCTCCTCATAGGGTTGATTCTCCAAGCCTTTCACAAGCCTTGTTGCCCTTCTCTGGACCTGCTCCAGCACCTCCATGTCTTTTTTGTACTGCCCAAAAGTGTACACAGCACTCAAGATGAGGCCTCACCAGTGCCGAGAACAGGGGCAGGATGAGTTCCCTAGTCCTGCTCACCACACCATTCCTGATCCAAGCCAGGTTGCCATTGGCCCTCTTGGCCACCTGGGCAAACTGCTGGCTCATATTCAGCTGACTGTCCATCAGCACACCAAGGTCCCTTTCCATCAGGCAGCTTTCCAGCCACACCTCCCTAAGCCTGTAGGATTGCCTGGGGTTGTTGTGACCAAAATGCAGGAAACTCTAGGCGCAAACTCTAGGGTGCAATCCATCCAGGCCCCATGGACTTGTAAACATCCAGCTTTTGAAACAGGTCCAAAACTATCTCATAGTGGATAATGCAGGGCTTATTCTGTTCCCCCTCCATCTACCAGTGCAGGGGCCTGTGTTCCCAGGGAGCAACAAGTTTTACTATTAAAGACTGAAGCAAAGAAGGTATTAAGTAGCTCAGCCTCATCCTGATCCTTGGTGACTAAGTTGCCCTCAGCATCCAACAAGGGGTGGAGATTTTCCCTAGCCTTCCTCTCGCTGTTGATGTGTTTATAAAAATATTTACTGTTCTCCTTTACCTTAGCAGCCAAGCTCAGTTCTAGCTGCTCTTTGGCTTTCCTAATCTTCTCCCTGCACAGCTTCACTACATACCTGTAATCCTCACTACATACCTGTAATCCTCACATCTGTAATCCTCATACCTGTAACCCTGTCACATCTAACTCCCCTCCCTTCCCCCCTCAGACCCAGTTTAAAGCCCTGGTAGTCAATCCAGAGAGCTTGTTCCCCAGCACACTTCTGCCCCACTCACTCAGTTGAGTCCATCAGGAGCCCACATACCCAGTTTCTCAAAGGCCTGCCCGAGATCCAAATACCCAAAGCCTTGATCAAGACACCACCCCCTCAGCCAGCATGTTCTCCTCCATCTTCCTGGGTCCCAGCCGTCCACTGGAAGGACAGAGGAGAATGCTACCTGCATCCCTGATCCCTTCAGCATCTTTCCAAGGGATGCAAAGTCCTGTTGAACATTCTTTAGTTTCCTCATTGCAGCATCCTGGGACCCAGCCTGAATGACAACAGAAGGATAGCAGTCTTCCGGTTTAATGAGCCATGGTGGAGCCTTCCCACTGTCTCTAACATGTGCCCCTGGAAGAGAGCGTGCCTCACTGGAGAGATTATCTGGGTGGCAAATGGGAGCCTCAGTGCCCCCCAGCAAGGAGTCCCCAGTTACTAAGACTCTCCGCCCGTTTTTGGTGACACTGGTGTTGAGGCAGTGACCTGACCGGCCTCGCTCCCTGTGCTTGTTACTCCCTGTATTCTCAGTGTGCTTCTCAAGGCATGAGTTTGGACCACTTTGCAGACCTTCATCCCTCTCCTGTGCAAGAGCCTCTGTGAGGAACACACTCAAGAATTTCCAGTCAGGAAAGAAGAACTGTTTATTCAGCATTGTTTATTATATAACAGCTCTCTGTGAAGAGCTGTTTATTCAGCACTGCAGTAGTGTGTGCGCCCACTGCTGACAATTGCACAACTTGTCGGTGAAACCCATTCTGTTATATACCCTGGGTCTGGCGCAGGTAGAGCCTCTCCTGGCACCCACTGGTCGAGCATCTCAGGCTCACAGTCTACCGAAGCTCTTACTGCGTTACACTTCCACAGCTACGTTACACTTCCACACAATGTCTGTTAGCAACCCATTGTCTTTGGGCATGTTCTGTGCTTCTTACATCGAGAGGAGGGCAATGTTTTCAACAGCCTGCACTACTTCTGTCCTGTACCGGACTCTCCCCTACCCTACATAATTACCTCACCTGATGCCTGTGCTTATTTTACTATGGTCAGAATGCCCTAGTCTCAAGTTTACTCTGTTTGGAAGCTTTCTCTGTGAAAAGCAACTTAAGCTACAAACAGAAATACTGGCTATTTCCACTGCAAAAACACAGTCTGCCTCTCACACCTCAAATCTCTCACTCAGGGACGCTGCAGGGGACACTGCAGGGGTTGGCAGCACCATGGGGGCTTGGGAGCAGACGCTTCCTTCTGCTTAGAGTAGAGACGAGGCTCCAGCCCCTTTCCCCTCTCGGGCTGTCTAGATCTCTGACCTGCAGATGAGCAGCTGGATTGGCTACTCCCACTCGCAGGGACTCAGGATGAGGCTGCGTGTCTGCGGTGGAAGTAGGCTCACACCTCCTCCTGTCTGTCTCCCTCAGAGATTCCCAAGAGCTCCTCGGGTTGCTGATATCTTGCAGCAGCCTGGCTGTCTGCTCCAGCAGCTCCTCGAGCAGGGTACACCGGCAACCAGGTTCTTTTAACTTAACTAGCTCGTAGGTATGGTGAGATGTTTCCTTTATTGCCATCTAAATGGAAACCACAGTGAACTGGACGACCCGCTGCTGTTCTTCTCCAGTGCCAGAGAAGTCCACGCATCCCAGCGCCACGAAAGGTGGTCCGTACAGCCCAGCACTGTAGGAGGCGGTTCCGCCCAACACCGCTTAAAGCCACTGTGCCCCAGCCTCCATTTGGTGCTGGGCCAGAAGGCCGCACTGCCCCACAGCGCAGAAGGCCACTGCCCCGCCCTCCATTATGTGCAGGGGGCACAGGGTCGCACTGTCCAATAGCACTGAAGGCCACTGCCCCACCCTCCATTATGAGCTGGGCCAGCACACAGCACAGAAGGCCACTGGCGCAGCACCCCCACGGCATTCACTGTCTGCACACCCTTGCGACAGGGACGAGAGGCAGTGGGCGCTACGGGGTCAGGGGCAGCTGTCCTTGCAGACCCCACAAAGGAGAGCGACTGTCGGTGGCCTTTGGCCACAGCTTTTGGAGGCCAAGGGTCTTTTCAGATCCCCGTGGCCATGCTGCGAGACAGCGCGGGACGGGGACAAGCCAAGTACGGCCGGCCCTCTCCCCGCCGAGGCCCGGCACAGCCCCCGGCCTGCGCTGCGCAGCGGGAGAACAGCTGGGAGCTGGAGGTGCTGAAGGCCCAGTTGGAGGGCGAGCGGCTCCACTGCCAGGAGCTGCAGCGCCGCTGGGCTGCTGAGAGATGTGAGCTGCAGGAGGTGGCAGAGCGGGAGCGGCAGCTGCTGGTCGACCAGCTGCGTTGTGCCTGGGAGAAGCAGCAGGCCCAGGAAGAGCAGCGGCTGAAGGAGTGGGAGCAGCGGCAGCGGGCGACGGTGACCCGGCAGCTGCTGCGCTGGAAGGAGGCCGAGCTGCAGGCAACAAAGGAGCTGCTGCAGCGTGAGTGCGATGCGGCCCTGCGCCGGGCTCGGGAGCTGCAGCAGCAGCTGGCCAAGGTGCTGAGGAACCCCGCCAGGTGCAGCAGGGAGGCCCCTGCCCAGCTGCAGGACGTCCTCAGCAAGCTGCGCTGGGAGACGGATGGTGAGCAGCCTGCCTGCATCCGCCACCTCCAGCATCAGCTGGAGCTGGAGAGGAGGCTCTTCAACCAGTACATCGTGGGGAGCTGGGAGGGCAAGTCCCCTCACACAGAAAGCCATGGAACATCCTGCTCCCAGGACAGAGAAGGAGCTCTGTGCCACCACCGTGCAGAGCAGGGCTCCAGGCGACCGGCTGTGAAGAACACTCACGTCCAGGTGAGATAACACACTGAGAGAATAGGGATTGTTCAGCCTGGGGAGGGGAATTTCTGGCGACACCAAAGAGCAGCCCTCCAGTGCCTGAAGGAGACCAGGAGAAAGCTGGAGAGGAACTGGTTGTAAGGGAGGGTGGTGATACAACACCCTAAAAGTAGAAGAGGGGAGATCTGGATGAGATATAAGGAAGAAAGATGGGGCACCGTGAGGGTGCAGAGGCGCTGGCACAGGTTGCCCAGAGAGGCTGTGGTTGCCATACCACTGGCAGTGCTCCAGGCCAAGCTGGATGCACCTTTGGGCATCCTGACCTAGTGGAAGCTGTCCCTGCCCATGGCATGGGCTTGGAACGGGAGAATCTTGGAGACCCCTTCCTACACAAACCATTCTGTTATTCTATGATTTTCTGGTTCTAGGTGCCAGAGACAGCCAAGGAAGACTTGGGGCTCCTGGGCAGCCGGCCCTCTCCTCGCTGGGGCCCAGCACAGCCCCCCGCCTGTCCTGCGTGGCGGGAGGAGAACAGGCAGGAGCTGGAGGCACTGCAGGACCAGCTGGAGGGCGAGCAGCTCCGCTCCATGGAGCTGCAACGCCGCTGGGCCAGCGAGAGACGTGAGCGGCAGGAGGCGGCAGAGCGGGAGCGGCAGCTGCTGTCCGACCGACTGCTCTCCAAGTGGGAGCAGGAACGGGTATCAAAGCTGCAGTGCCAGCGGGAGCAGAGCCTGAGGCAGTGGAAAGCAGAGATCTGCCAACTGCTGCAGGAGAAGGAGGCCCAACTGCGCCAGATGCAGGAGCTGATGCAGAAGCGCCGCAATGACACCATCCGCCAGGCATGGCATCTGCAGCGGCAGCTGACAGAGGTGCTGCTGAAGAGCGGCAGCAGCAGAGTGGACCGCAGAATGCAGCTGGAAGTCCAGCGGCAGCTCTGCTGGAAGTCCCGCGGAGAGCAGGCAGCCCATACCCTGCGCCTCCAGCGTGAGCTGCAGGAGCAGAGAAGACACTTCCTGCAGTACATCCTGGAGCACGGGGAGGGGCAGCCACCCGCCTCCTGCAACGAGGCCAGGGCCTGCCATCGGGCTGTAGCAGAGGTGGGTGTTCAGGCTGCAGATCAACAAGAGGCCTGCCCACCTGAGCGCAGGGAGCTGCAGGAGCAAAACGTCCATCTGCAGAGGAAGCCGAAGGAACTGCAGAGACAGTGCATCCTCCCTGAAGAGGAGAGCTGCCTGCTGAGGAGCAGAAGCTCTCAGCAGATGCAGGAGGAGGTGGAGTGGCTGAAGGACAAGACGCGTACGCTCAGCCTCCGTACCCAGCAGCTGTGGGAAAGAGTCCATCAGCTCAAGGAGGCCTCTTCCACATCTGAAGAGGACACAGAGAAGGCAGAGGAAGTCAACCAGCCGCAGGGACAGAATTTGGAAAAGGAGAATGAGACGGCCAAGGAAGACCTGGGGTTCCCAGGCAGCACAAGCAGCAAGCTGCTGGAACAGTGTAGCTGCCCCCTACAAGTTCTGAGCAACCTGGAGAGGCAGTTCCAGGCCCTGAAGGCCCAGAACCAGCTGCTGAGAGAGGGATGCTCTCCAGAAGTGTGCCAGAAGCTGCAGAGTCTCCAGCAGGCTGAGGTCAAACTTGGAGCGCTCGGCAAGCGTCTGGACGAGAAATGCGTGCAGCTCCAGGAGAATGGGAAAGAGCTGAGGCTGCACAGAAATCCTGAACAGGAATGCTCCAACCCCCAGGAAAAGCAGGGGGAATCAAAAGTGTGGCCAATGGCAGTCTGCAGCATGCATTCTTGCAGACCAACATCACCACTAATACGAAGATTCTTAGCTCGTCACAGCTACGATCCTTTTGATGGCCCTAATGAGGACCCAGAAAATGAGCTTCCACTGACAGCTGGACAATACATTTACATCTGTGGAGACATGGATGAGGATGGCTGGTTTCTGGGAGAGCTGACGGACGGCACAAGAGGACTGGTCCCTTCCAATCTGGTGGAAGAAGTTTCAGATGATGACCTGGATACCACCGTGCCTCCATTGCTTCGTGATCTCCTGCTGGATACTGATGATGAAGCAGCAGGAGCAGTGGCAGAAAGTTATGGTCACCATCTAGAAATCTGTGCATGTGTGTTGGCTCAGCCTGGGGGATGCCAAGATTCCTCTCCATAAGACAGCAACATCTAATCAAGATTCCACCTTTCTGGATGAAGGCTACCTCCTGCTCCACTTGATGTTCAAGTGGAGTGTGGTCCAACAGCAGCGAGACCTTAAAAATTCATCACTTCTATGACTGAGAATTTATTACATTGGACTGGATTAAAAAATAAACAACACCAAAACCACCAAAAACATCAAAAACACCAAAACAACAACAACAAAATTATTAAAAAAAATTAAAAAATAAAAATAACCAAACCCAAAATGCGTGTCCAGTCTTCTTGTTTTCTGGAAGTCTGCTTTTGTAAAGGTACGAGGAAAGGAAGAGGCTGAGGAGAGCCTCCAAAGTCTTTCTCAAGCTCTCTACCTACAAGTATTAGAATCAAGAGAGAAAGGAATCATCGCTGCTTGCCTCTGTTTTTTAGGGCACCTGAAGTACCTTGGAAGGCCACACTTCATGAGCCCTACAGACAGTCTGTACCAAAGCAACTGTTTGATCATTTCCATTGGGTGACAATGCATAGCGCTTGTATCATCTGCAGGCACGGACTCAGATGCAAATCCACATCCTTAACTGTAGGTCTGTACATTCTTTCTATACACACTCCAGCCCCCCTTGAAATTTTCTGTCTGTCCCTGCATGTCAGCAGAGCACTTAACAAGTCTCCTTCATGTCTAGACACCAACTGCCCACACAAGTGCATGTGATAATGCACACGGCTGCGGCCAGCACTCTGTGTAAGGGAAGCTGTCAGAGAGCTGCACATCAGGGAGGGATTCCTTGGTCTCAGCCTCTGCTTGCTTTTCTGGCTGGCTGTGAGGGACACTCACGTCCAGGTGAGATGGCACACTGAGAGGGTGGGGATCTCTGGAGATAGGAGAGTTGCATTCCTTGAAGCCAGATGTGCATTCTTCATTCTCGAGTGTGGAATTCTCTTCTGGTGTTGAATGTCAGGGTGTGCATTGTGTTGAATGTCACGTATGCAAAAAGGTGTTTGCAGGTGTACTGTTTGTTCTTGCACACTTGTGTGTATGGCTGTTGACAAGGCTGTGCAAGTCTTCATGCATGAGTGAGCGTGCATGGAGTTGTGAGCAAGGGGGGGTTGCACACATGTAGGTGTGCAGGGGTGAACAAATTTGTGCAGCTGCACAGGTGTGTCCACGCATTGCAGAGATCTGTGCATGCATGTGGGAGGGCGTGCAAGGACGAGGTGGTACGTGTGTGTGTGTGTGTGTGTGTGTGTGTGTCTGTGTGCAGGCGGGGAGTGCAAGACTGGGGTCGTGCCCATTTGCATGAGCACAGAGGTGTGCAAAGCAGTGGGCGATTGCTACTTGCAAGAAGCAAGCGTGTCAGTGCTCCAGTTGCAAGGAAGTGCATTGCTGGACCAGGTCAGAGCCGAGCCTGCAATGGCAGCCTCCTTTGCACAGCGCAGCGAGGGTGACGCAGTTGTGCTTTCTGAGCAGCTCAGGGACGTTCTGGACAGAAAGAGCCGAGTCCCAAGTGCCTGGTGTGAAGTGCTCCGAACATTGGGCTCTCTGGGCGAGCTCCGGGCTGACAGCACCGCTCCCCTCTGCCCTCGCCTGGGCCTGCTGGGAGCTGCAGGGCCTGCTGGGAGCTGCAGGCCCCGCAGGAACTACCACTCCCAGGATGCTGTGCGGCAGCTCCGGGCGCCGCCATGACAGTGCTGGGTGCAGGGCTGTGCAGGGCTGGGCCTGTGGGCTCAGGTCGCCGGCTGCTCCTTCCCTGAGCCTGCCAGGAGGTAAGGCACTGTGAGGATGGTTTGGGGGAGCGGTCTGCAGTGTGCTGAGCAGTTGCTGTGCTGCCTGGGAAGGACGCAGCTCCCAGCCCACGGCTTGAGAAGGGAGAGCAGGGCCCATGTCTGGGTGCGGCAGTGCAGCACAGGCAGGAGCTGCCGAGGAAGCATTTCTCTCTCGGGGAGCTCTGCTGGTTTTGCTGCTCCAGGTGGATCTGTGCTGGGCGTTCCTGGTTCTCCGTTGGCACTTTCTCCATAGGGATGAATGGCAGCTCCCCCTTCCTTCCCAGCAGTGCCTCAGCAGCTGTCAGTGCTCCTGGAGCCCTGTTCTGTGCAGCTGTCTGTGCCATGGCTGCACTGAGCAGCGCTCTGAACGTCTGCAGCTCAGTTTCCTTCAGACAGACACACAGACATAACCTTGCCTTCTGCCTTGCTTCCTCCTCTTCTCTGGGCTATTGGCTACAGTCCTGCAAGTTTTCTGTGTTCTCCTATGCTTTGCTTTGCTTTTCTTATTGTTGTTATCCTTTGCTATGCAACCTGTTTGCTTTTTTGCTTGTTTTCTGTGTTTTCGTTTTTTTCTTTTTTTCCTTTTTTTTCTTTTCTTCTTTAATTTTCTTTATTTTGCATTGTTTTTTATTTCCTTCCTATTTTTTTCTACTTTTATTTTGTTTATTTTTCACAGCCGTGCTTTACTTTTTCACTTCTCTGCGTGGCTCTGCTTGGCTTTTCTCTGCTTTGCCTTGTGTTTCTTTTTCTTTCCTATTTTTATTTTTCCCAACTTTCCCCAATTTCTTCTCATTTATTATTTTTTACTTCTTAGGTCAACTCTCTCCACTTTCCTGCTCTGCTTTCTTGTTCTGTATGGAGCTGTATGGAGCAGTGGGTTGTGACATGGTCCGTGTTCTCCTTCCCTCACTGTGCTGGGTAGCAAAGCTCTTTGTTTTGTTGTGTTTTGTTTATTTGTTTTGGGGGGGCTGCCGTGCTCCAAGCAGTTCTGTTCCTGGCAGTGAGGCTGCAGGGAGGTCGGTCATCTCAGCAGTCATTGATGGTGTAAGTGCTGCAGCTCTGCAGCCATGTATGGCATTCCTAGTGTGCAGAGACAGACGGGACCCAGAGGGCTTATGGAGGGGATGTAGAAGGGGGGGACATAGATTGGACTCGGAAAGAAGATGGAGGGGATATGGAGGAGACTAGGAAGAGGACGTAGAGAGGACATAGGTGGGACATGGAGGTGAGAGAGATGGGGCGTGAACTGGATAGAGAGGGGTGAGAAGGCAAGGTGGATGGTGGGGACAGGGGCACAGGTCAAGGGCCAAGTCCAGCTCTGCAACCACAGCAACCTGCCGGGGACGCCGGCCTGCGGCTGGGGCTGGAGCAGAGCAAGATGGAGGGGGGAACCCTCAGGAACGGAAAAAATCTCAAGATGGGGCTTTCTCCATCCCTCAGCCTGCAGCGCAGCCACACGACCTAGGCAGGCCTCAGACTCTGGTCCTGCTGCTGGGTACTGCAGGGTGCAGCCTGGCTCAGTCCTCTCTGCACCTGGCGACTGATGGCTGTGTCTGGGATCGCAGCGAGCCTCCTCCACTACAGGGGAGGGGATCCTGGAGGGGAGGGCTGTGTCCGATGGTGGTGGCAGATCTGGGACACTGCCCTTTCTGCTGCCCAGTTTGCCCTGAAGGTGGGCCCTGAAGGGGGCGCGGGGAGGTGGGCTTTCTAACGTAATGAACGGCCGCAGGCAGAGGTATAGCAAAGGTGAACGCAAGACATTTAATCATTTAACATACCAAACAGTAAATAAATGACAATATTCCCAACCATTTCCCACCCTAACAATTCTTTCTGATCCCACCCCCTAAAACTCCCACCCCCAATCAGTTTCTCGCCCCCCCCCCCCCACACTCCCTCGCGCCAATAGTTCCCTCCCTCTGCCAAAAACCTCCCAGCCCCCTGTTGTAATACCGGAAGAAATGTACAGAGCAGCAGCCATGGATCAAGAGAAGGACTTCACAGAGCAGCAGCTGTGGAGCAGGATCAACAGCACGACGACCAAGGACACCTCTAGGAAAAGAATGAATGGCTCGCGGCTTTGAAGGGGGGTTTTAGGGTTGTTATTGCGGTAGCTTTCCTCCAATGAGTGTGTGTGATTTTTAAACGCCTTCGTCTGTCTGCTATAAAAGTATGGCTTTTCAGGCAGTCAATGGACGCAGCTCTATTTAACCATGTTGCTGTGTGGCTGTTAGTCCTAGCACGCTGGCCTTTTGCGTTCAGGTTAGCCAACTATTGTCTCAGGAACTAGAATTATTAGGAATTATCCATGTTCTCGTGCTGTTGATCCTGCTCCACAGCTGCTGCTCTGTGAAGTCCTTCTCTTGATCCACGGCTGCTGCTCTGTAAAATTCTTCTGGTATTACAACAGCCCCCCAGATTCCCACCCCAGGAATTCCTTCCTCCAAATTCCAACACTTTGAGAGTGTAACATTATCAGAGTACAATTTCTCCCCCAGAATTGCCACCCCACCAAGTTCCCTCCCCCTCCCCACATCCCCAGGGCCAGCAGTTACAGAGTCCAGTCATTTTTGATGCCAGCCATCTCCCACCGCAGACATTTGTCTCCCCAACGGTTTCCCACCCCCCAGATTCCCACCCCAACAGTAGCAGAGTACAGCCATTTCATTGCCCACCCCAAACTCCCACCCTCCAACCAGTCCCCCGGCCCAACAATTCCCCACCCCAAATTCCCACCCGCCAGCCATCCCCCACCCTAATATTGGCCACCCCAAGAATTCCCACCCCCTCCCCCCCCAGCCAACCATCTCCCACCCCCCACCCAGCATTTCCCACCCCCCACCCAGCATTTCCCAGCCCGGAGCTTTGACAGTGCAACGCTTTGGCGGTCCATCAGCTTCAGAGCCCCGCAGTGCCCCAGTCCAAGATGCCGTTTGCGGACAGCCCAGTTTGGGAGGGGTAGGGCTGGGGCCGGTGCTGGTGCCCCTGGAACACTGCCGCTGCTCTCTGGGTGTCGTGGGGGCCGGCGAGGAGCCCAGGGCTACAGGGAAGCGCATCGGTCGGCTACGGCCACGTCTCCTGCTACAGCAAGTGGGCCGGTTTCTTGGTACACTCCCGCTGGAGCCGCTGTTGGGCTGTGATGGGCACCGAGTCCTCCTGCTGGCCGCCGTGCTGGCACAGGCAGCTCCGCCTAGCGCCGGTGTTTGTGGCCTAGAACATGCTGGCCATGCGGTGGCTTCCTGGTTGTGGCGGGGATGCTGCCAGTGTGCTGCTTGTAGCCGCTGCTCTTGCCTCTTGTGGTGGTGCAGGTGGGTGCTGTCACTTGGCCGGCTGGCTGCTGTCCCCGTGGTGCTTGTCTGCCAGCCGGCAGGAGATGCAGCCAGGTGGCAGTGGCAGGCGGCTGAGAAGCACCTGGGGCTGCCTCCGTCGTGCCTCCTCCATCAGACGTGCAGTGCAGGGCGATGGAGGTGTGGGGGCAGCCAGGGGGGTGGGCAGCACCAGGCGGCTGAGATGCACCCGGGGCTGCCTCCGCCGCGCCTCTTCCATCAGATGTGCGGTGCGGGGCGACAGAGGTGCGGGGGCAGCCAGGGGGGTCGGCTCAGGCAGCTCAGGGGATGCAGGCAGGTCCTGGTTGTGCTGGGGGACCTCCAGAGCACTCGTCGCTTCTGAAAAAGCAAGAGCATCCCCCAGACCAGAAGGATGATGGCAGCCTTCCCACACCTGCTGACCTGCTGCAGACAGCCACCCGTCACCTCTGGAAGCCACAAACTCACCAACAATCCAGGTGAGCAAAATGTCCATTTCCACGTCGTCCTCCGGTCTCTTGCTGCTGGGTGTCTCTTCTGGAACAGGCAGAAAATGCCCAGTGGGGCAGGGCCAGCTTTCCCACGCCCGCTCAGTGCAGACACCCCCCCACCAGCTCTGCTGCCCCCAGACTCACCGTTGCTGATCCACGCCAGCAGATCGTCAAAGTCTTCGCTGTTGTCCAGGATGCCGGTCTCGGATGTGACTTCTGGAGAAGGAAGAAAATCCATTGCCCAGTGGGGCAAGGCCAGCTCTCCCACAGCCACTGGGTGCCAACCAGCCTGGCCAGCTCTGCTGCCCCCAGACTCACCGTCGTTGATCCATGCCAGCAGATCGTCCATGTCTGCGGTGTCCTGCAGGGTGCCTGCGCTTGTTGTCCGTGCTGGAAAAGCCAGAACATCCCCAGTGAGGCAATGCCAGCTTTCCCACAGCCGGCCGGTGCGGACAGCCAGCCGCCCGCTCTGCGGCCCCTGAACTCACCGCCTGATTCCAGCGTGGCAGCGCTGCAGGTGAGCAGAGTCGTGTCGGGCTGGGGGCAGACGTCGGTGGGCGCTGGATGCCCCTGGTCCTCCATGAGCACCACGGCGTCTTGAAAGGGCTCCATCGGCGGCTCCCAGCTGGCGGGCAGGGTGCAGGGCACGGGGAGCACCTGCTGCTGCAGTGCCGGTACCTGCAAGAGAAGTGGCGGGGGGCCGGGGCGGCCGGGGAGGCCGGGGGCCTGCAGCAGGCAGGTGCCTGCGGGCTGCGAGGGCTCTGCATGGGGCACGGCCGCAGGCCACAGCCCCATGGGCTGCTGGGGCAGCAGCGTCCCTGCCGGCAGGGGATGTCCCCAGCAGGGAGCAGGGGCGGTGGGGGGAGCCATCGCTGGGTGCAGCCCCCCAGGTAGCAGCTGCAGCAGCGGCAAGTGCAGCCCTGCAGTTGGGGACAGGCCCCCAGGTGGCAGCTGAGCCACGGTTGGGGGCAGCCCCCCAGCTGGGAGCTGCGCTGCCTGTCCCCAGACACCTGGTACCCCAGGCCAGACAGAGGCCTGAGGCACCAGGTGGGTGGCAATGGGGACAGGGAGGGGTTGGGGTGGTACCGGCATCGGTCCGCGGATGGTGGGCTGCATCCAGGCGGGGTCCGGTGGCGGCACAGTCGCTTGAGGGAATGTGGCGTCAGGTGTCAGAGGCACCGTCAGCGCTCCTCGAGGGATTCTCTCTGTGGGGAAAGGCCAGAAGGGGCACTGGGCTGAGATCTGGGCTGCTGGGCTGAGATCTGGCTCACGAGGGTGGCATCTGGGGCGCTGGGCTGGGATCTGGGGCGCTGGGGCCAGCTGAAGCTCGGGAGCAGGGGGAGCCTGCTGCCTTACCTGCCATGACAGCTGGAGAGTGGCAGTTAGGGGAGCCCCTCCCCCAACGGGGCTTCTGTGACCGTTGGGCTCAGCCCCTTTCCCCCAGGCTTGCCATGGTTTCATTTCTCATACCCAAACATCCTTCCCGTCCCATCTCTAACCTGATAGCGTGGACGTTTGCTCCTGGCTTCCAGTGTATCTTGGGGCAGAACAGGCAGCACTGTCTTTGCTGCTCTTCCCTCTTTGCTGCTTCCCTTTCCTGCTCTTCTCCTCAGCCACCATCCGTCCAACCTTCAGCTCTTCTCCCTTACTCTTATCCTCTCCTCTTCAGCTCTTCTGCTCTTTTTCTTTCCTTGGATGCTCACTCCTCTCTCTCGTGCACGTCTACTCCTCTTCTGCTTTTCTTTCTTACCCGCATCCTCTCCCGTTCTTCTCATCTGCTCTTCCGACTTAGCCGTATCCTTTTTGCACCTCTCATGCTCTCCTCTTCTTCTCTTCCGACCACTATCTGCTCTTCTGCTCGAGGGCGCTTTTCCTTCTCTGCTCTTCTGCCCTCTCTTCCTCCCTTCTGCTCTTGTTCTCTTCTGCACTTCTCACTGACCGCTGTCCTCTCTTCCCGTCTTCTGTCCTTCTGCCATACGGCTATTCACTCTTCTCCTCTTCAGCTCCTCTCCACTTCTGCCTTTCTGCCTTACCTGTATCCACTCCTCTCCCTTTCTGCTCTTCTCCTCGTCTGCGCGTCTTCCTTACCTTCACCCTCTCCTTTTTCTTCTGCTCTTCTCCCCTTCTGCTCATCTCCTCTTCCCGTTGTTTTGCTGCCTTGCCTGTCTCCGGTCCTTTCCTGTCTTGCCCTTTTTGTCTGCTGCTCTTCTTTCTTACCTGCATCCTTTCTTCTTCCTCTCTTCTGCTCTTCTTGAGTTCTGTCTTACCTGTATCCGCTCTTCCCGTCTCCTGCTCTTTTCCTGCTCTGCTCAGCGTCCAGACCCTCAGCAAACCCGTGGTGCTGGGCAGGAGCTGAAGCCAGGACCAGGATCTCACCAGTGTAAAAGCAGTTCTGGTTCAAACCCTCACCTTGCTGCTTTCCTCTCGTCTCAGCCTTGCTGGCAGGGTGCAGGAGAGCATCTTGGAGACAATCCCACAAATCGTCAGAGGTGGGAAGGGAGCAGGAGAAATCAGCCTGAAGAAAACCTAGCTACAGTCAGTGCAGCATGATAGAAATGAATCCATCCTCTTAGTAAAACAAATAGACATAGAGGGAATGCTTCTGGGCATGGGGACCTCAGGTGTTGCTGCAGGGGCTGAGGCTATTGGCTACAGTCCTGCAAGTTTTCTGTGTTCTCCTATGCTTTGCTTTGCTTTTCTTATTGTTGTTATCCTTTGCTATGCAACCATTTTCTTTCCTGTTTGCTTTTTTGCTTGTTTTCTGTGTTTTCGTTTTTTTTTTTCCTTTTTTTTTCTTCTTTAATTTTCTTTGTTTTGCATTGTTTTTTATTTCCTTCCTATTTTTTTCTACTTTTATTTTGTTTATTTTTCACAGCCGTGCTTTACTTTTTCACTTCTCTGCGTGGCTCTGCTTGGCTTTTCTCTGCTTTGCCTTGTGTTTCTTTTTCTTTCCTGTTTTTATTTTTCCCAACTTTCCCCAATTTCTTCTCATTTATTTTTTTTTTTACTTCTTAGGCCAACTCTCTCCACTTTCCTGCTCTGCTTTCTAGTTCTGTATGGAGCTGTATGGAGCAGTGGGTTGTGACATGGTCCGTGTTCTCCTTCCCTCACTGTGCTGGGTAGCAAAGCTCTTTGTTTTGTTGTGTTTTGTTTTGTTTATTTGTTTTGGGGGGCTGCCATGCTCCAAGCAGTTCTGTTCCTGGCAGTGAGGCTGCAGGGAGGTCGGTCATCTCAGCAGTCATCGACGCTGTAAGTGCTGCAGCTCTGCAGCCATGTATGGCATTCCTAGTGTGCAGAGACAGACGGGACCCAGAGGGCTTATGGAGGGAATGTAGAAGGGGGGGACATAGATTGGACTCCGAAAGAAGATGGAGGGGATATGGAGGAGACTAGGAAGAGGACGTAGAGAGGACATAGGTGGGACATGGAGGTGAGAGAGATGGGGCATGAACTGGATAGAGAGGGGTGAGAAGGCAAGGTGGATGGTGGGGACAAGGGCACAGGTCAAGGGCCAAGTCCAGCTCTGCAACCACAGCAACCTGTCGGGGACGCCGGCCTGCGGCTGGGGCTGGAGCAGAGCAAGATGGAGGGGGGAACTCTCAGGAACGGAAAAAATCTCACGATGGGGCTTTCTCCATCCCTCAGCCTGCAGCGCAGCCACACGACCTAGGCAGGCCTCAGACTCTGGTCCTGCTGCTGGGTACTGCAGGGTGCAGCCTGGCTCAGTCCTCTCTGCACCTGGCGACTGATGGCTGTGTCTGGGATCGCAGCGAGCCTCCTCCACTACAGGGGAGGGGATCCTGGAGGGGAGGGCTGTGTCCGATGGTGGTGGCAGATCTGGGACACTGCCCTTTCTGCTGCCCAGTTTGCCCTGAAGGTGGGCCCTGAAGGGGGCGCGGGGAGGTGGGCTTTCTAACTGAATGAACGGCCGCAGGCAGAGGTATAGCAAAGGTGAACGCAAGACATTTAATCATTTAACGTACCAAACAGTAAATAAATGACAATATTCCCAGCCATTTCCCACCCTAACAATTCTTTCTGATCCCACCGCCTAAAACTCCCACTCCCAATCAGTTTCTCGCCCCCCCCCCCCCCCCCCTCCCTCCCGCCAATAGTTCCCTCCCTCTGCCAAAAACCTCCCAGCCCCCTGTTGTAATACCGGAAGAATTGTACAGAGCAGCAGCCGTGGATCAAGAGAAGGACTTCACAGAGCAGCAGCTGTGGAGCAGGATCAACAGCACGAGAACATGGATAATTCCTAATAATTCTAGTTCCTGAGACAATAGTTGGCTAACCTGAACGCAAAAGGCCAGCGCGCTAGGACTAACAGCCACACAGCAACATGGTTAAATAGAGCTGCGTCCATTGACTGCCCGAAAAGCCATACTTTTATAGCAGACAGACGAAGGCGTTTAAAAATCACACACACTCATTGGAGGAAAGCTACCGCAATAACAACCCTAAAACCCCCCTTCAAAGCCGCGAGCCATTCATTCTTTTCCTAGAGGTGTCCTTGGTCCTCGTGCTGTTGATCCTGCTCCACAGCTGCTGCTCTGTGAAGTCCTTCTCTTGATCCACGGCTGCTGCTCTGTACAATTCTTCCGGTATTACAACAGCCCCCCAGATTCCCACCCCAGGAATTCCTTCCTCCAAATTCCAACACTTTGAGAGTGTAACATTATCAGAGTACAATTTCTCCCCCAGAATTGCCACCCCACCAAGTCCCCTCCCCCTCCCCACATCCCCAGGGCCAGCAGTTACAGAGTCCAGTCATTTTTGATGCCAGCCATCTCCCACCGCAGACATTTGTCTCCCCAACGGTTTCCCACCCCCCAGATTCCCACCCCAACAGTAGCAGAGTACAGCCATTTCATTGCCCACCCCAAACTCCCACCCTCCAACCAGTCCCCCGGCCCAACAATTCCCCACCCCAAATTCCCACCCGCCAGCCATCCCCCACCCTAATATTGGCCACCCCAAGAATTCCCACCCCCTCCCCCCCCAGCCAACCATCTCCCACCCCCCACCCAGCATTTCCCACCCCCCACCCAGCATTTCCCAGCCCGGAGCTTTGACAGTGCAACGCTTTGGCGGTCCATCAGCTTCAGAGCCCCGCAGTGCCCCAGTCCAAGATGCCGTTTGCGGACAGCCCAGTTTGGGAGGGGTAGGGCTGGGGCCGGTGCTGGTGCCCCTGGAACACTGCCGCTGCTCTCTGGGTGTCGTGGGGGCCGGCGAGGAGCCCAGGGCTACAGGGAAGCGCATCGGTCGGCTACGGCCACGTCTCCTGCTACAGCAAGTGGGCCGGTTTCTTGGTACACTCCCGCTGGAGCCGCTGTTGGGCTGTGATGGGCACCGAGTCCTCCTGCTGGCCGCCGTGCTGGCACAGGCAGCTCCGCCTAGCGCCGGTGTTTGTGGCCTAGAACATGCTGGCCATGCGGTGGCTTCCTGGTTGTGGCGGGGATGCTGCCAGTGTGCTGCTTGTAGCCGCTGCTCTTGCCTCTTGTGGTGGTGCAGGTGGGTGCTGTCACTTGGCCGGCTGGCTGCTGTCCCCGTGGTGCTTGTCTGCCAGCCGGCAGGAGATGCAGCCGGGTGGCAGTGGCAGGCGGCTGAGAAGCACCCGGGGCTGCCTCCGCCGTGCCTCCTCCATGAGCTGTCCAGTTTGCATCAGAGGAGGCACGGGGTGCTTGGCCGGCTGGCTGCTGTCCCCGTGGTGCTTGTCTGCCAGCCGGCAGGAGATGCAGCCAGGTGGCAGTGGCAGGCGGCTGAGAAGCACCTGGGGCTGCCTCCGTCGTGCCTCCTCCATCAGACGTGCAGTGCAGGGCGATGGAGGTGTGGGGGCAGCCAGGGGGGTGGGCAGCACCAGGCGGCTGAGATGCACCCGGGGCTGCCTCCGCCGCGCCTCTTCCATCAGATGTGCGGTGCGGGGCGACAGAGGTGCGGGGGCAGCCAGGGGGGTCGGCTCAGGCAGCTCAGGGGATGCAGGCAGGTCCTGGTTGTGCTGGGGGACCTCCAGAGCACTCGTCGCTTCTGAAAAAGCAAGAGCATCCCCCAGACCAGAAGGATGATGGCAGCCTTCCCACACCTGCTGACCTGCTGCAGACAGCCACCCGTCACCTCTGGAAGCCACAAACTCACCAACAATCCATGTGAGCAAAATGTCCATTTCCTCATCGTCCTCCGGTCTCTTGCTGCTGGGTGTCTCTTCTGGAACAGGCAGAAAATGCCCAGTGGGGCAGGGCCAGCTTTCCCACGCCCGCCCAGTGCAGACACCCCCCCACCAGCTCTGCTGCCCCCAGACTCACCGTTGCTGATCCACGCCAGCAGATCGTCAAAGTCTTCGCTGTTGTCCAGGATGCCGGTCTCGGATGTGACTTCTGGAGAAGGAAGAAAATCCATTGCCCAGTGGGGCAAGGCCAGCTCTCCCACAGCCACTGGGTGCCAACCAGCCTGGCCAGCTCTGCTGCCCCCAGACTCACCGTCGTTGATCCATGCCAGCAGATCGTCCATGTCTGCGGTGTCCTGCGGGGTGCCTGCGCTTGTTGTCCGTGCTGGAAAAGCCAGAACATCCCCAGTGGTGCAATGCCAGCTTTCCCACAGCCGGCCGGTGCGGACAGCCAGCCGCCCGCTCTGCGGCCCCTGAACTCACCGCCTGATTCCAGCGTGGCAGCGCTGCAGGTGAGCAGAGTCGTGTCGGGCTGGGGGCAGACGTCGGTGGGCGCTGGATGCCCCTGGTCCTCCATGAGCACCACGGCGTCTTGAAAGGGCTCCATCGGCGGCTCCCAGCTGGCGGGCAGGGTGCAGGGCACGGGGAGCACCTGCTGCTGCAGTGCCGGTACCTGCAAGAGAAGTGGCGGGGGGCCGGGGCGGCCGGGGAGGCCGGGGGCCTGCAGCAGGCAGGTGCCTGCGGGCTGCGAGGGCTCTGCATGGGGCACGGCCGCAGGCCACAGCCCCATGGGCTGCTGGGGCAGCAGCGTCCCTGCCGGCAGGGGATGTCCCCAGCAGGGAGCAGGGGCGGTGGGGGGAGCCATCGCTGGGTGCAGCCCCCCAGGTAGCAGCTGCAGCAGCGGCAAGTGCAGCCCTGCAGTTGGGGACAGGCCCCCAGGTGGCAGCTGAGCCACGGTTGGGGGCAGCCCCCCAGCTGGGAGCTGCGCTGCCTGTCCCCAGACACCTGGTACCCCAGGCCAGACAGAGGCCTGAGGCGCCAGGTGGGTGGCAATGGGGACAGGGAGGGGTTGGGGTGGTACCGGCATCAGTCCGCGGATGGTGGGCTGCATCCAGGCGGGGTCCGGTGGCGGCACAGTCGCTTGAGGGAATGTGGCGTCAGGTGTCAGAGGCACCGTCAGCGCTCCTCGAGGGATTCTCTCTGTGGGGAAAGGCCAGAAGGGGCACTGGGCTGAGATCTGGGCTGCTGGGCTGAGATCTGGCTCACGAGGGTGGCATCTGGGGCGCTGGGCTGGGATCTGGGGCGCTGGGGCCAGCTGAAGCTCGGGAGCAGGGGGAGCCTGCTGCCTTACCTGCCATGACAGCTGGAGAGTGGCAGTTAGGGGAGCCCCTCCCCCAACGGGGCTTCTGTGACCGTTGGGCTCAGCCCCTTTCCCCCAGGCTTGCCATGGTTTCATTTCTCATACCCAAACATCCTTCCCGTCCCATCTCTAACCTGATAGCGTGGACGTTTGCTCCTGGCTTCCAGTGTATCTTGGGGCAGAACAGGCAGCACTGTCTTTGCTGCTCTTCCCTCTTTGCTGCTTCCCTTTCCTGCTCTTCTCCTCAGCCACCATCCATCCAACCTTCAGCTCTTCTCCCTTACTCTTATCCTCTCCTCTTCAGCTCTTCTGCTCTTTTTCTTTCCTTGGATGCTCACTCCTCTCTCTCGTGCACGTCTACTCCTCTTCTGCTTTTCTTTCTTACCCGCATCCTCTCCCGTTCTTCTCATCTGCTCTTCCGACTTAGCCGTATCCTCTTTGCACCTCTCATGCTCTCCTCTTCTTCTCTTCCGACCACTATCTGCTCTTCTGCTCGAGGGCGCTTTTCCTTCTCTGCTCTTCTGCCCTCTCTTCCTCCCTTCTGCTCTTGTTCTCTTCTGCACTTCTCACTGACCGCTGTCCTCTCTTCCCGTCTTCTGTCCTTCTGCCATACGGCTATTCACTCTTCTCCTCTTCAGCTCCTCTCCACTTCTGCCTTTCTGCCTTACCTGTATCCACTCCTCTCCCTTTCTGCTCTTCTCCTCGTCTGCGCGTCTTCCTTACCTTCACCCTCTCTTTTTTCTTCTGCTCTTCTCCCCTTCTGCTCATCTCCTCTTCCCGTTGTTTTGCTGCCTTGCCTGTCTCCGGTCCTTTCCTGTCTTGCCCTTTTTGTCTGCTGCTCTTCTTTCTTACCTGCATCCTTTCTTCTTCCTCTCTTCTGCTCTTCTTGAGTTCTGTCTTACCTGTATCCGCTCTTCCCGTCTCCTGCTCTTTTCCTGCTCTGCTCAGCGTCCAGACCCTCAGCAAACCCGTGGTGCTGGGCAGGAGGTGAAGCCAGGACCAGGATCTCACCAGTGTAAAAGCAGTTCTGGTTCAAACCCTCACCTTGCTGCTTTCCTCTCGTCTCAGCCTTGCTGGCAGGGTGCAGGAGAGCATCTTGGAGACAATCCCACAAATCGTCAGAGGTGGGAAGGGAGCAGGAGAAATCAGCCTGAAGAAAACCTAGCTACAGTCAGTGCAGCATGATAGAAATGAATCCATCCTCTTAGTAAAACAAATAGACATAGAGGGAATGCTTCTGGGCATGGGGACCTCAGGTGTTGCTGCAGGGGCTGAGGCTTGTATCCTGCATTCAGGCCATCTGATCTCTTTCCTGGTAAAACCAGGAAGAGAAGGTGTAAGATGGGGAATACTCATGCACAAATAGGCTTGTTTAATTATCTTTATCCCAAAAGGAGACACAGAAGCTTTTAGTTTTCTTTATTTGAATAAAGGGAGGGTCCACTGGGGCATACCCCTGCGAGGTCTCTCAAAGTCTCAGGGGACAGAGACACTCTTTTATCCCTGTTCCCTAATGTTAGTGGACCCTTCTCCCTTTCCCTATTGCTAAGGTACTCAGGGTTCACATTCTTCTCAGTTCACCTATTACACACTCATCTCCCCCCTGTAAGTACCTCCTGTGGAATGCTATAACAGGATGGAAGGTAATGCAATAATAGCAGGATGGAAAAGTCTTTGGCTACAGCGAATGAGAACAAGCCCAAATGCAGCAACAGCAGACATTAAGGAAAAAGGCTGCTCTCCTTCAGAAGGCCTCAGGCAAGTAGGGATCTCCAGAGAGATACCCTCACCTCCACTGCCAACCATAGAGTAAGGGCTGGGAGAGGGTGGATCCTGGCTTCATCCCTTCCTGTCACTCAGGTCCACTGCATGCACCTGAGCTCCCCTGGGTTGGCCCTGCCTTCCCACCAGGTGCTCCATCACTGTTTCAGGCCATGACTTAGCATTTCCGCTATACCCTGCCATTTCCTTTGTTGTTTTCCCCAGCTATCATTGTATCCCGTTTGACAAAATGTATACTCTTTGTTCTGTCAAGCATACGAGATTTACAGGCAGAAGCTAAGCTAGTATATATTGCCATATGCCTGCAAGATCTTAAGTTTGTTTAACTAGTTCTTCTCAGATCTTATTTTGCAAGGACATTCTGTTCTTTCTTCATCTCAGCAAGCTAGGGCTCAGGAACCAAGAGCTCCCCTCTGGAGCCCTCCAGCTCAGGACTCTCCTCTTTTGCAGAGCCCAGTTATTTTTTAGGTGGTCAGCCAGAAGAACAACCGGTCAGGGAGGACATTGCTTGCTGTGGGTCTTGGCAACTGTCTCCCTCTCTGGAACAAGAAGATGGATCAGATCTGCTTTTCTTTCCGTTTTTGCACGACTTTCCAAATCTGTGCTCTGCACAGGCAATGAAGGGCACCTACCACGGGTGCAGAGTAGTCTGCTCCCAGCTTTGTTGCAGGCAGCGGTGCTCCTTGAACTATGTCATGGGTTTGCCCTCTTTTCTCTATTGCACTCTTAAGATTTCTTTTGCACTCACCCACCTTCACCTTGTGAGGCTCACTAGTGCTGCTGCACGCAGGCACACTGTAACTCTTTGGGACATGCTATCCCACTGAAAAAAAAAACACCTCATTAGAGCAGGAGAGCCTGTGGATCTGTTTAACCAATTGCCTGTTTGTTAACACTTCTGTCGTTCTGCCCAGACACTCTTGTCTTTTGTCTTTTTTATTTGAAAGGGGAGTTTCAGTTTATGCTCAGGCTTCACTATATGCAGCACAGGCATGACGTACCAGTACAAAAGCATGGAATGACTTCCTGATGTGGATACTACTTCGCTTGTTAGTAGGAGGGAACAGACCAACATCCAAACAAACATTTCACACAAGACTGAAATAACTTACTTACAGGGATTCTGGGCGATTTCCTGATGTATTTTATAAGCCTGGGTGCAAGAAGTCACTTGGTTTACAAAAAGTTTATTTTTAGGATTTATGTCTTGTAGCAAACGCTTTGAGAACTCCCTCAGAGCAGCACTGTTTGTGCAGATAGGTTAGACCAAAGCTGGAGAAGCAAACCACCTTCTTTCATCAGACCAAGTTTTCAGTTCACTTGCAGTGCCACAGTGTGTGTGTGTACTGATACATACGTACCTTTAAGACTCCTATGGACTCCCCTTTCCAAGACTTCCTGTTGTTCAGTTTCTTTGATTAGCTCTCTGTAAAAGGAAATAACATTCGGTCTTTATTGCCTTGATTTGTTACTCTTTATTTCCATCAAGTAACTCAAGTTCTGCCTACTGATCAATCCAAAGAGCAATCAAAGATTATGAATAAGGGTCCCTTGGGAATTCACAGAAGTTGTGGACGCACCCTCTCTGGAAATGTTCAAGGCCAGGCTGGATAGTGCTTTGGGCAGCCTGGTCTAGTGGGAGGTGTCCTTGTCCACAGCAGGGTGGGGTGAAATAAGATGATCTCTGAGGTTCCTTCCAACCCAGACTGTTCTGTGATTTTATGATCTTTTAACTTTACTTAATATCACATTAAGAATAATGCTCAGAAATGCCCAATGCTCACCAGGAAAAACTCATATTAAAATACTGTGTGGTTGTTTGGATCTTCTCACTCCTTCTGCATTCCCAGCTTTTCCTGCTGCAGTTGAGCTGCTGGAAGTAGTAACTACTTCTGTCTGCCCCCTGATGTCTGTTCCTGATACAGGACGAACAAACAGATTTCTCCAACCTGTTACTTCATTTCCATTTAAAAAGGTCTAGTAAGCTTAATGTTGTTGTTGTCGTTTTGTTTTGTTTGTTTGTTTGTTTTCCTGTCATGAGATATGTATGTCTCACGCTCATCAAGGTATATGGGTTTGGAACCACTGCGTGCTGTTGTTGTACTATTTCATTAATTTTTCTCAAATCTTGCACTAATCGGTAGGAAACCTCAGGTTCTGTTTGACTGGCAAAATGGGGGTATTGAAAGGTGACAGATGTGGTTCCAGCAACCCATCCCTTAGTAATCACTGTTTTACAGGTTTAAGGCCAATACGTCCCTCAAATGGAACTGGATATTGTCTCTGTCTTAGGACTTCATGTTTTTCTTGCATTTTTATTTTCAAAGGGGTTATTTTTAATCCCCCTCTATTTCCGACTTGGACCCAAACCGCAGGGTCTATCTCTCTCTCGTCTGCCTCAGTTAATACATTCACTGATACAGTAATCCCACCTTGACACGTTGTTATTTGCATTCCCAGTTTCATCAGCTATCCGCAGCAAGTTGGTCCCTGCATCAGGTACGTAGAATAATTGTCCTGCTATTGCTTTAAACACGAGTTTCAGCTCGATACTGTCATCCCAGTTCCCTCTACCCCCAGTTATCTTTAAGGTCTCATTTGTTAATTTGAGTCCTGAGAGCTCAATGCCTTGGTAAGATTCGGGGACTTGGGTACTGCCTCCCTAATCCCAGCCATTATTATGTCTCGCCGATCTTTCCTATTTTGCCGCTGTTGTGGATTATTGCCATCCCAGTTGAGGTCTTCCACTGGCTATTTTTGCTCTGCTGGTGCCACTCCAGGACGCCCTGGAGGGTTATTCTTTTCCCACTCTTGCGTAGCTGCTCACCTAATCATGCCATGCCTCTTGCTTCTCCAGTAAACAACAGAATAGACATCAGTTCCATCCACGAGTACAAATGTAGCCCCAGAAATTGATCAAATTGTTCTGCTACTCTTAGAGGATCCTCATCCGAGGATTTCAGTTCCTTCTTAAAATGTCTAACTTCTCCACTAGTGAGTGGGGAGTTGAATAGTTTACAGCCTATTTGTCCTTGTCCCAGCGGGAGCTCCCGTAAGGGGTACACTGAGGTGCTGGTACAGCTGGTGTCTGGGAAAGGAAAACTTTGCATATCACTTTTACATACAGGGTCTTGCAAATGACACCTGGAAGGAGGTACAGGCAGGAGGCCCAGCACCCTGCAACCTCCAGGTGAGTGAGAGCAGCCAAGGATTCCTTTGGGATCTGCAGGTTCGTAGTGTGGAGCATTACGTGGAGGAACATCTGAGTATAGAGATGATGGCAGAGGTACGGAGCTAAGCATCACAGAGAGGCACAGTCACTCTGCTTGTTTCCCAGCACAAGACAGAAACTAGGAGCAACGAGGAAAAAGTGGACGCATTCTGCTTCCCTCTTCTGTCCCACACCTGCCCTGTCAGAGGGGAGGAACAGCCACGCTCCCACTGAGACGTTCCTCTCACAGCCAGGCAGCCTCAGGTTGGAGAACTGCTGGCTGCAGGATGGGAAAACCAGTTGCAGGAGTGCGTGTACACAGGAGTGTGCGGAGGAGCGGGGTAGCAAAAGTGTGTGAGTGCATGTGTGAGTGTGTGCGGGGATGGGTGGTAAACGTGTGTGCATGCATGTGCGGAGTGCAAGGATGGGGTTGCGCACATTCGTATGAGCAGAGGGGTGTGCAAAGGGGTGGGGTTGCACATGCATCGGTGGGTAAGCGAGGAAGAGGTGGCACACGTGTGTGTCCCCAGGAGTGCTCAAAGGTGTGCGGTTGTACATGTGTGTAGATGCAAAAGCGTTCCTGGATGGTATTTGCACGTGGATGTGCAGAGAGTTTGCCAGCATGTGGATGCATGTGCATAAGCAGCGTGTGAAGGGATGTTCTTTCACGTGTATGTGTGCAAGGATGGGGTCGAATGTCAGGGTGTGCACCGTGCATTCATGTGTGCAAAAAGGTGTTTGCAGGTGTACTGTTTGTTCTTGCACACTTGTGTGTATGCACATGGCTGTGAGCAAGGCTGTGCAAGCCTTCATGCACGAGTGAGCGTGCACGTAGTTGTGGACAAGGCTGGGGTTGCAGACATGTGGGTGTGCAGGGGTGAACAAACCGGTGCAGCTGCACAGGTGTGTCCACGCATTGCAGAGATCTGTGCATGCATGAGGGAAGGTGTGCAAGGACGAGGTGGTACGTGTGCGTGTGTGTGTGCGTGTGTGTGTGTGTGTGTGTGTGTGTGCAGGCGGGGAGTGCAAGACTGGGGTCGTGCCCATTTGCACGAGCACAGAGGTGTGCAAAGCAGTGGGTGACTGCTACTTGCAAGAAGCAAGCGTGTCAGTGCTCCAGTTGCAAGGAAGTGCATTGCTGGACCAGGTCAGAGCCGAGCCTGCAATGGCAGCCTCCTTTGCACAGCGCAGCGAGGGTGACGCAGTTGTGCTTTCTGAGCAGCTCAGGGACGTTCTGGACAGAAAGAGCCGAGTCCCAAGTGCCTGGTGTGAAGTGCTCCGAACATTGGGCTCTCTGGGCGAGCTCCGGGCTGACAGCACCGCTCCCCTCTGCCCTCGCCTGGGCCTGCTGGGAGCTGCAGGGCCTGCTGGGAGCTGCAGGCCCCGCAGGAACTACCACTCCCAGGATGCTGTGCGGCAGCTCCGGGCGCCGCCATGACAGTGCTGGGTGCAGGGCTGTGCAGGGCTGGGCCTGTGGGCTCAGGTCGCCGGCTGCTCCTTCCCTGAGCCTGCCAGGAGGTAAGGCACTGTGAGGATGGTTTGGGGGAGCGGTCTGCAGTGTGCTGAGCAGTTGCTGTGCTGCCTGGGAAGGACGCAGCTCCCAGCCCACGGCTTGAGAAGGGAGAGCAGGGCCCATGTCTGGGTGCGGCAGTGCAGCACAGGCAGGAGCTGCCGAGGAAGCATTTCTCTCTCGGGGAGCTCTGCTGGTTTTGCTGCTCCAGGTGGATCTGTGCTGGGCGTTCCTGGTTCTCCGTTGGCACTTTCTCCATAGGGATGAATGGCAGCTCCCCCTTCCTTCCCAGCAGTGCCTCAGCAGCTGTCAGTGCTCCTGGAGCCCTGTTCTGTGCAGCTGTCTGTGCCATGGCTGCACTGAGCAGCGCTCTGAACGTCTGCAGCTCAGTTTCCTTCAGACAGACACACAGACATAACCTTGCCTTCTGCCTTGCTTCCTCCTCTTCTCTGGGCTATTGGCTACAGTCCTGCAAGAGTTAGGCCAGCTCTCTCCATTTTCCTGCTCTGCTTTCTGGTTCTGTGTGGAGCTGTATGGAGCAGTGGGTTGTGACATGGGCCGTGTTCTCCTTCCCTCACTCTGCCTGCTGGGTGCTAAAGCTCTTGGTTTGGCTTGGTTTGGTTTGGTTTGGTTTGATGTGGTTTGGTTTGGTTTGGTTTGTTTCTGGGGGGCTGCCGTGCTCCAAGCAGTTCTGTTCCTGGCAGTGAGGCTGCAGGGAGGTCGATCATCTCAGCAGTCATCGACGCTGTAAGTGCTGCAGCTCTGCTGCCATGTATGGCATTCCTAGTGTGCAGAGACAGACGGGACCCAGAGGGCTTATGGGGGGGACGTAGAAGGGGGGGACACAGATTGGACTCGGAAAGAAGATGGAGGGGGTATGGAGAAGACTAGGAAGAGGGCGTAGAGAGGACATAGGTGGGACATGGAGGTGAGAGAGATGGGGCGTGAACTGGATAGAGAGGGGTGAGAAGGCAAGGTGGATGGTGGGGACAGGGGCACAGGTCAAGGGCCAAGTCCAGCTCTGCAACCACAGCAACCTGTCGGGGACGCCGGCCTGCGGCTGGGGCTGGAGCAGAGCAAGATGGAGGGGGGAACCCTCAGGAACGGAAAACATCTCAAGATGGGGCTTTCTCCATCCCTCAGCCTGCAGCGCAGCCACACGACCTAGGCAGGCCTCAGACTCTGGTCCTGCTGCTGGGTACTGCAGGGTGCAGCCTGGCTTAGTCCTTACTGCGCCTGGGGACTGATGGCTGTGTCTGGGATCGCAGCCAGCCTCCTCCACTACAGGGGAGGGCTGTGTCCGATGGTGGTGGCAGATCTGGGACACTGCCCTTTCTGCTGCCCAGTTTGCCCTGAAGGTGGGCCCTGAAGGGGGTGCGGGGAGGTGGGCTTTCTAACTGAATGAACGGCTGCAGGCAGAGGTATAGCAAAGGTGAACGCAAGACATTTAATCATTTAACGTACCAAACAGTAAATAAATGACAATATTCCCAACCATTTCCCACCCTAACAATTCTTTCTGATCCCACCCCCTAAAACTCCCACCCCCAATCAGTTTCTCGCCCCCCCCCCCCCCACTCCCTCCCGCCAATAGTTCCCTCCCTCTGCCAAAAACCTCCCAGCCCCCTGTTGTAATACCGGAAGAATTGTACAGAGCAGCAGCCGTGGATCAAGAGAAGGACTTCACAGAGCAGCAGCTGTGGAGCAGGATCAACAGCACGAGGACCAAGGACACCTCTAGGAAAAGAATGAATGGCTCGCGGCTTTGAAGGGGGGTTTTAGGGTTGTTATTGCGGTAGCTTTCCTCCAATGAGTGTGTGTGATTTTTAAACGCCTTCGTCTGTCTGCTATAAAAGTATGGCTTTTCAGGCAGTCAATGGACGCAGCTCTATTTAACCATGTTGCTGTGTGGCTGTTAGTCCTAGCACGCTGGCCTTTTGCGTTCAGGTTAGCCAACTATTGTCTCAGGAACTAGAATTATTAGGAATTATCCATGTTCTCGTGCTGTTGATCCTGCTCCACAGCTGCTGCTCTGTGAAGTCCTTCTCTTGATCCACGGCTGCTGCTCTGTACAATTCTTCCGGTATTACAACAGCCCCCCAGATTCCCACCCCAGGAATTCCTTCCTCCAAATTCCAACACTTTGAGAGTGTAACATTATCAGAGTACAATTTCTCCCCCAGAATTGCCACCCCACCAAGTCCCCTCCCCCTCCCCACATCCCCAGGGCCAGCAGTTACAGAGTCCAGTCATTTTTGATGCCAGCCATCTCCCACCGCAGACATTTGTCTCCCCAACGGTTTCCCACCCCCCAGATTCCCACCCCAACAGTAGCAGAGTACAGCCATTTCATTGCCCACCCCAAACTCCCACCCTCCAACCAGTCCCCCGGCCCAACAATTCCCCACCCCAAATTCCCACCCGCCAGCCATCCCCCACCCTAATATTGGCCACCCCAAGAATTCCCACCCCCTCCCCCCCCAGCCAACCATCTCCCACCCCCCACCCAGCATTTCCCAGCCCGGAGCTTTGACAGTGCAACGCTTTGGCGGTCCATCAGCTTCAGAGCCCCGCAGTGCCCCAGTCCAAGATGCCGTTTGCGGACAGCCCAGTTTGGGAGGGGTAGGGCTGGGGCCGGTGCTGGTGCCCCTGGAACACTGCCGCTGCTCTCTGGGTGTCGTGGGGGCCGGCGAGGAGCCCAGGGCTACAGGGAAGCGCATCGGTCGGCTACGGCCACGTCTCCTGCTACAGCAAGTGGGCCGGTTTCTTGGTACACTCCCGCTGGAGCCGCTGTTGGGCTGTGATGGGCACCGAGTCCTCCTGCTGGCCGCCGTGCTGGCACAGGCAGCTCCGCCTAGCGCCGGTGTTTGTGGCCTAGAACATGCTGGCCATGCGGTGGCTTCCTGGTTGTGGCGGGGATGCTGCCAGTGTGCTGCTTGTAGCCGCTGCTCTTGCCTCTTGTGGTGGTGCAGGTGGGTGCTGTCACTTGGCCGGCTGGCTGCTGTCCCCGTGGTGCTTGTCTGCCAGCCGGCAGGAGATGCAGCCGGGTGGCAGTGGCAGGCGGCTGAGAAGCACCCGGGGCTGCCTCCGCCGTGCCTCCTCCATGAGCTGTCCAGTTTGCATCAGAGGAGGCACGGGGTGCTTGGCCGGCTGGCTGCTGTCCCCGTGGTGCTTGTCTGCCAGCCGGCAGGAGATGCAGCCAGGTGGCAGTGGCAGGCGGCTGAGAAGCACCTGGGGCTGCCTCCGTCGTGCCTCCTCCATCAGACGTGCAGTGCAGGGCGATGGAGGTGTGGGGGCAGCCAGGGGGGTGGGCAGCACCAGGCGGCTGAGATGCACCCGGGGCTGCCTCCGCCGCGCCTCTTCCATCAGATGTGCGGTGCGGGGCGACAGAGGTGCGGGGGCAGCCAGGGGGGTCGGCTCAGGCAGCTCAGGGGATGCAGGCAGGTCCTGGTTGTGCTGGGGGACCTCCAGAGCACTCGTCGCTTCTGAAAAAGCAAGAGCATCCCCCAGACCAGAAGGATGATGGCAGCCTTCCCACACCTGCTGACCTGCTGCAGACAGCCACCCGTCACCTCTGGAAGCCACAAACTCACCAACAATCCAGGTGAGCAAAATGTCCATTTCCACGTCGTCCTCCGGTCTCTTGCTGCTGGGTGTCTCTTCTGGAACAGGCAGAAAATGCCCAGTGGGGCAGGGCCAGCTTTCCCACGCCCGCCCAGTGCAGACACCCCCCCACCAGCTCTGCTGCCCCCAGACTCACCGTTGCTGATCCACGCCAGCAGATCGTCAAAGTCTTCGCTGTTGTCCAGGATGCCGGTCTCGGATGTGACTTCTGGAGAAGGAAGAAAATCCATTGCCCAGTGGGGCAAGGCCAGCTCTCCCACAGCCACTGGGTGCCAACCAGCCTGGCCAGCTCTGCTGCCCCCAGACTCACCGTCGTTGATCCATGCCAGCAGATCGTCCATGTCTGCGGTGTCCTGCAGGGTGCCTGCGCTTGTTGTCCGTGCTGGAAAAGCCAGAACATCCCCAGTGGGGCAATGCCAGCTTTCCCACAGCCGGCCGGTGCGGACAGCCAGCCGCCCGCTCTGCGGCCCCTGAACTCACCGCCTGATTCCAGCGTGGCAGCGCTGCAGGTGAGCAGAGTCGTGTCGGGCTGGGGGCAGACGTCGGTGGGCGCTGGATGCCCCTGGTCCTCCATGAGCACCACGGCGTCTTGAAAGGGCTCCATCGGCGGCTCCCAGCTGGCAGGCAGGGTGCAGGGCTCGGGGAGCACCTGCTGCTGCAGTGCCGGTACCTGCAAGAGAAGTGGCGGGGGGCCGGGGCGGCCGGGGAGGCCGGGGGCCTGCAGCAGGCAGGTGCCTGCGGGCTGCGAGGGCTTTGCATGGGGCACGGCCGCAGGCCACAGCCCCATGGGCTGCTGGGGCAGCAGCGTCCCTGCCGGCAGGGGATGTCCCCAGCAGCGAGCAGGGGCGGTGGGGGGAGCCATCGCTGGGTGCAGCCCCCCAGGTAGCAGCTGCAGCAGCGGCAAGTGCAGCCCTGCAGTTGGGGACAGGCCCCCAGGTGGCAGCTGAGCCACGGTTGGGGGCAGCCCCCCAGCTGGGAGCTGCGCTGCCTGTCCCCAGACACCTGGTACCCCAGGCCAGACAGAGGCCTGAGGCGCCAGGTGGGTGGCAATGGGGACAGGGAGGGGTTGGGGTGGTACCGGCATCGGTCCGCGGATGGTGGGCTGCATCCAGGCGGGGTCCGGTGGCGGCACAGTCGCTTGAGGGAATGTGGCGTCAGGTGTCAGAGGCACCGTCAGCGCTCCTCGAGGGATTCTCTCTGTGGGGAAAGGCCAGAAGGGGCACTGGGCTGAGATCTGGGCTGCTGGGCTGAGATCTGGCTCACGAGGGTGGCATCTGGGGCGCTGGGCTGGGATCTGGGGCGCTGGGGCCAGCTGAAGCTCGGGAGCAGGGGGAGCCTGCTGCCTTACCTGCCATGACAGCTGGAGAGTGGCAGTTAGGGGAGCCCCTCCCCCAACGGGGCTTCTGTGACCGTTGGGCTCAGCCCCTTTCCCCCAGGCTTGCCATGGTTTCATTTCTCATACCCAAACATCCTTCCCGTCCCATCTCTAACCTGATAGCGTGGACGTTTGCTCCTGGCTTCCAGTGTATCTTGGGGCAGAACAGGCAGCACTGTCTTTGCTGCTCTTCCCTCTTTGCTGCTTCCCTTTCCTGCTCTTCTCCTCAGCCACCATCCATCCAACCTTCAGCTCTTCTCCCTTACTCTTATCCTCTCCTCTTCAGCTCTTCTGCTCTTTTTCTTTCCTTGGATGCTCACTCCTCTCTCTCGTGCACGTCTACTCCTCTTCTGCTTTTCTTTCTTACCCGCATCCTCTCCCGTTCTTCTCATCTGCTCTTCCGACTTAGCCGTATCCTCTTTGCACCTCTCATGCTCTCCTCTTCTTCTCTTCCGACCACTATCTGCTCTTCTGCTCGAGGGCGCTTTTCCTTCTCTGCTCTTCTGCCCTCTCTTCCTCCCTTCTGCTCTTGTTCTCTTCTGCACTTCTCACTGACCGCTGTCCTCTCTTCCCGTCTTCTGTCCTACTGCCATACAGCTATTCACTCTTCTCCTCTTCAGCTCCTCTCCACTTCTGCCTTTCTGCCTTACCTGTATCCACTCCTCTCCCTTTCTGCTCTTCTCCTCGTCTGCGCGTCTTCCTTACCTTCACCCTCTCCTTTTTCTTCTGCTCTTCTCCCCTTCTGCTCATCTCCTCTTCCCGTTGTTTTGCTGCCTTGCCTGTCTCCGGTCCTTTCCTGTCTTGCCCTTTTTGTCTGCTGCTCTTCTTTCTTACCTGCATCCTTTCTTCTTCCTCTCTTCTGCTCTTCTTGAGTTCTGTCTTACCTGTATCCGCTCTTCCCGTCTCCTGCTCTTTTCCTGCTCTGCTCAGCGTCCAGACCCTCAGCAAACCCGTGGTGCTGGGCAGGAGGTGAAGCCAGGACCAGGATCTCACCAGTGTAAAAGCAGTTCTGGTTCAAACCCTCACCTTGCTGCTTTCCTCTCGTCTCAGCCTTGCTGGCAGGGTGCAGGAGAGCATCTTGGAGACAATCCCACAAATCGTCAGAGGTGGGAAGGGAGCAGGAGAAATCAGCCTGAAGAAAACCTAGCTACAGTCAGTGCAGCATGATAGAAATGAATCCATCCTCTTAGTAAAACAAATAGACATAGAGGGAATGCTTCTGGGCATGGGGACCTCAGGTGTTGCTGCAGGGGCTGAGGCTTGTATCCTGCATTCAGGCCATCTGATCTCTTTCCTGGTAAAACCAGGAAGAGAAGGTGTAAGATGGGGAATACTCATGCACAAATAGGCTTGTTTAATTATCTGTATCCCAAAAGGAGACACAGAAGCTTTTAGTTTTCTTTATTTGAATAAAGGGAGGGTCCACTGGGGCATACCCCTGCGAGGTCTCTCAAAGTCTCAGGGGACAGAGACACTCTTTTATCCCTGTTCCCTAATGTTAGTGGACCCTTCCCCCTTTCCCTATTGCTAAGGTACTCAGGGTTCACATTCTTCTCAGTTCACCTATTACACACTCATCTCCCCCCTGTAAGTACCTCCTGTGGAATGCTATAACAGGATGGAAGGTAATGCAATAATAGCAGGATGGAAAAGTCTTTGGCTACAGCGAATGAGAACAAGCCCAAATGCAGCAACAGCAGACATTAAGGAAAAAGGCTGCTCTCCTTCAGAAGGCCTCAGGCAAGTAGGGATCTCCAGAGAGATACCCTCACCTCCACTGCCAACCATAGAGTAAGGGCTGGGAGAGGGTGGATCCTGGCTTCATCCCTTCCTGTCACTCAGGTCCACTGCATGCACCTGAGCTCCCCTGGGTTGGCCCTGCCTTCCCACCAGGTGCTCCATCACTGTTTCAGGCCATGACTTAGCATTTCCGCTATACCCTGCCATTTCCTTTGTTGTTTTCCCCAGCTATCATTGTATCCCGTTTGACAAAATGTATACTCTTTGTTCTGTCAAGCATACGAGATTTACAGGCAGAAGCTAAGCTACTATATATTGCCATATACCTGCAAGATCTTAAGTTTGTTTAACTAGTTCTTCTCAGATCTTATTTTGCAAGGACATTCTGTTCTTTCTTCATCTCAGCAAGCTAGGGCTCAGGAACCAAGAGCTCCCCTCTGGAGCCCTCCAGCTCAGGACTCTCCTCTTTTGCAGAGCCCAGTTATTTTTTAGGTGGTCAGCCAGAAGAACAACCGGTCAGGGAGGACATTGCTTGCTGTGGGTCTTGGCAACTGTCTCCCTCTCTGGAACAAGAAGATGGATCAGATCTGCTTTTCTTTCCGTTTTTGCACGACTTTCCAAATCTGTGCTCTGCACAGGCAATGAAGGGCACCTACCACGGGTGCAGAGTAGTCTGCTCCCAGCTTTGTTGCAGGCAGCGGTGCTCCTTGAACTATGTCATGGGTTTGCCCTCTTTTCTCTATTGCACTCTTAAGATTTCTTTTGCACTCACCCACCTTCACCTTGTGAGGCTCACTAGTGCTGCTGCACGCAGGCACACTGTAACTCTTTGGGACATGCTATCCCACTGATAAAAAAAAAAACACCTCATTAGAGCAGGAGAGCCTGTGGATCTGTTTAACCAATTGCCTGTTTGTTAACACTTCTGTCGTTCTGCCCAGACACTCTTGTCTTTTGTCTTTTTTATTTGAAAGGGGAGTTTCAGTTTATGCTCAGGCTTCACTATATGCAGCACAGGCATGACGTACCAGTACAAAAGCATGGAATGACTTCCTGATGTGGATACTACTTCACTTGTTAGTAGGAGGGAACAGACCAACATCCAAACAAACATTTCACAGAAGACTGAAATAACTTACTTACAGGGATTCTGGGCGATTTCCTGATGTATTTTATAAGCCTGGGTGCAAGAGGTCACTTGGTTTACAAAAAGTTTATTTTTAGGATTTACGTCTTGTAGCAAACGCTTTGAGAACTCCCTCAGAGCAGCACTGTTTGTGCAGATAGGTTAGACCAAAGCTGGAGAAGCAAACCACCTTCTTTCATCAGACCAAGTTTTCAGTTCACTTGCAGTGCCACAGTGTGTGTGTGTACTGATACATACGTACCTTTAAGACTCCTATGGACTCCCCTTTCCAAGACTTCCTGTTGTTCAGTTTCTTTGATTAGCTCTCTGTAAAAGGAAATAACATTCGGTCTTTATTGCCTTGATTTGTTACTCTTTATTTCCATCAAGTAACTCAAGTTCTGCCTACTGATCAATCCAAAGAGCAATCAAAGATTATGAATGAGGGTCCCTTGGGAATTCACAGAAGTTGTGGATGCACTCTCTCTGGAAATGTTCAAGGCCAGGCTGGATAGTGCTTTGGGCAGCCTGGTCTAGTGGGAGGTGTCCTTGTCCACAGCAGGGTGGGGTGAAATAAGATGATCTCTGAGGTTCCTTCCAACCCAGACTGTTCTGTGATTTTATGATCTTTTAACTTTACTTAATATCACATTAAGAATAATGCTCAGAAATGCCCAACGCTCACCAGGAAAAACTCATATTAAAATGCTGTGTGGTTGTTTGGATCTTCTCACTCCTTCTGAAGTAGTAACTACTTCTGTCTGCCCCCTGATGTCTGTTCCTGATACAGGACGAACAAACAGATTTCTCCAACCTGTTACTTCATTTCCATTTAAAAAGGTCTAGTAAGCTTAATGTTGTTGTTGTCGTTTTGTTTTGTTTGTTTGTTTGTTTTCCTGTCATGAGATATGTATGTCTCACGCTCATCAAGGTATATGGGTTTGGAACCACTGCGTGCTGTTGTTGTACTATTTCATTAATTTTTCTCAAATCTTGCACTAATCGGTAGGAAACCTCAGGTTCTGTTTTACTGGCAAAATGGGGGTATTGAAAGGTGACAGATGTGGTTCCAGCAACCCATCCCTTAGTAATCACTGTTTTACAGGTTTAAGGCCAATACGTCCCTCAAATGGAACTGGATATTGTCTCTGTCTTATGACTTCATGTTTTTCTTGCATTTTTATTTTCAAAGGGGTTATTTTTAATCCCCCTCTATTTCCGACTTGGACCCAAACCGCAGGGTCTCTCTCTCTCTCGTCTGCCTCAGTTAATACATTCACTGATACAGTAATCCCACCTTGACACGTTGTTATTTGCATTCCCAGTTTCATCAGCTATCCGCAGCAAGTTGGTCCCTGCATCAGGTACGTAGAATAATTGTCCTGCTATTGCTTTAAACACGAGTTTCAGCTCGATACTGTCATCCCAGTTCCCTCTACCCCCAGTTATCTTTAAGGTCTCATTTGTTAATTTGAGTCCTGAGAGCTCAATGCCTTGGTAAGATTCGGGGACTTGGGTACTGCCTCCCTAATCCCAGCCATTATTATGTCTCGCCGATCTTTCCTATTTTGCCGCTGTTGTGGATTATTGCCATCCCAGTTGAGGTCTTCCACTGGCTATTTTTGCTCTGCTGGTGCCACTCCAGGACGCCCTGGAGGGTTATTCTTTTCCCACTCTTGCGTAGCTGCTCACCTAATCATGCCATGCCTCTTGCTTCTCCAGTAAACAACAGAATAGACATCAGTTCCATCCACGAGTACAAATGTAGCCCCAGAAATTGATCAAATTGTTCTGCTACTCTTAGAGGATCCTCATCCGAGGATTTCAGTTCCTTCTTAAAATGTCTAACTTCTCCACTAGTGAGTGGGGAGTTGAATAGTTTACAGCCTATTTGTCCTTGTCCCAGCGGGAGCTCCCGTAAGGGGTACACTGAGGTGCTGGTACAGCTGGTGTCTGGGAAAGGAAAACTTTGCATATCACTTTTACATACAGGGTCTTTCAAATGACACCTGGAAGGAGGTACAGGCAGGAGGCCCAGCACCCTGCAACCTCCAGGTGAGTGAGAGCAGCCAAGGATTCCTTTGGGATCTGCAGGTTCGTAGTGTGGAGCATTACGTGGAGGAACATCTGAGTATACAGATGATGGCAGAGGTACGGAGCTAAGCATCACAGAGAGGCACAGTCACTCTGCTTATTTCTCAGCACAAGACAGAAACTAGGAGCAACGAGGAAAAAGTGGACGCATTCTGCTTCCCTCTTCTGTCCCACACCTGCCCTGTCAGAGGGGAGGAACAGCCACGCTCCCACTGAGACGTTCCTCTCACAGCCAGGCAGCCTCAGGTTGGAGAACTGCTGGCTGCAGGATGGGAAAACCAGTTGCAGGAGTGCGTGTACACAGGAGTGTGCGGAGGAGCGGGGTAGCAAAAGTGTGTGAGTGCATGTGTGAGTGTGTGCGGGGATGGGTGGTAAACGTGTGTGCATGCATGTGCGGAGTGCAAGGATGGGGTTGCGCACATTGGTATGAGCAGAGGGGTGTGCAAAGGGGTGGGGTTGCACATGCATCGGTGGGTAAGCGAGGAAGAGGTGGCACACGTGTGTGTCCCCAGGAGTGCTCAAAGGTGTGCGGTTGTACATGTGTGTAGATGCAAAAGCGTTCCTGGATGGTATTTGCACGTGGATGTGCAGAGAGTTTGCCAGCATGTGGATGCATGTGCATAAGCAGCGTGTGAAGGGATGTTCTTTCACGTCAGGGTGTGCACCGTGCATTCATGTGTGCAAAAAGGTGTCTGCAGGTGTACTGTTTGTTCTTGCACACTTGTGTGTATGCACATGGCTGTGAGCAAGGCTGTGCAAGCCTTCATGCACGAGTGAGCGTGCACGTAGTTGTGGACAAGGCTGGGGTTGCAGACATGTGGGTGTGCAGGGGTGAACAAACCGGTGCAGCTGCACAGGTGTGTCCACGCATTGCAGAGATCTGTGCATGCATGAGGGAAGGTGTGCAAGGACGAGGTGGTACGTGTGTGTGTGTGTGTGCGTGTGTGTGTCTGTGTGTGTGTGTGTGTGTGTGTGTGTCTGTGTGTGTGTGTGTCTGTGTGTGTGTGTGTGCGTGTGTGTGTCTGTGTGTGTGTGTGTGCGTGCGTGTGTGTGTCTGTGTGTGTGTGTGTGTGTCTGTGTGTGTGTGTGTGCAGGTGGGGAGTGCAAGACTGGGGTCGTGCCCATTTGCATGAGCACAGAGGTGTGCAAAGCAGTGGGCGATTGCTACTTGCAAGAAGCAAGCGTGTCAGTGCTCCAGTTGCAAGGAAGTGCATTGCTGGACCAGGTCAGAGCTGAACCTGCAATGGCAGCCTCCTTTGCACAGCGCAGCGAGGGTGACGCAGTTGTGCTTTCTGAGCAGCTCAGGGACGTTCTGGACAGAAAGAGCCGAGTCCCAAGTGCCTGGTGTGAAGTGCTGCGAACATTGGGCTCTCTGGGCGAGCTCCGGGCTGACAGCACCGCTCCCCTCTGCCCTCGCCTGGGCCTGCTGGGAGCTGCAGGGCCTGCTGGGAGCTGCAGGCCCCGCAGGAACTACCACTCCCAGGATGCTGTGCGGCAGCTCCGGGCGCCGCCATGACAGTGCTGGGTGCAGGGCTGTGCAGGGCTGGGCCTGTGGGCTCAGGTCGCCGGCTGCTCCTTCCCTGAGCCTGCCAGGAGGTAAGGCACTGTGAGGATGGTTTGGGGGAGCGGTCTGCAGTGTGCTGAGCAGTTGCTGTGCTGCCTGGGAAGGACGCAGCTCCCAGCCCACGGCTTGAGAAGGGAGAGCAGGGCCCATGTCTGGGTGCGGCAGTGCAGCACAGGCAGGAGCTGCCGAGGAAGCATTTCTCTCTCGGGGAGCTCTGCTGGTTTTGCTGCTCCAGGTGGATCTGTGCTGGGCGTTCCTGGTTCTCCGTTGGCACTTTCTCCATAGGGATGAATGGCAGCTCCCCCTTCCTTCCCAGCAGTGCCTCAGCAGCTGTCAGTGCTCCTGGAGCCCTGTTCTGTGCAGCTGTCTGTGCCATGGCTGCACTGAGCAGCGCTCTGAACGTCTGCAGCTCAGTTTCCTTCAGACAGACACACAGACATAACCTTGCCTTCTGCCTTGCTTCCTCCTCTTCTCTGGGCTATTGGCTACAGTCCTGCAAGTTTTCTGTGTTCTCCTATGCTTTGCTTTGCTTTTCTTATTGTTGTTATTCTTTGCTATGCAACCTGTTTGCTTTTTTGCTTGTTTTCTGTGTTTTCTTTTTTTTTTTTTTCCTATTTTTAATTCTTTAATTTTCTTTATTTTGCATTGTTTTTTATTTCCTTCCTATTTTTTTCTACTTTTATTTTGTTTATTTTTCACAGCCGTGCTTTACTTTTTCACTTCTCTGCGTGGCTCTGCTTGGCTTTTCTCTGCTTTGCCTTGTGTTTCTTTTTCTTTCCTGTTTTTATTTTTCCCAACTTTCCCCAATTTCTTCTCATTTATTTTTTTTTACTTCTTAGGCCAGCTCTCTCCACTTTCCTGCTCTGCTTTCTGGTTCTGTATGGAGCTGTATGGAGCAGTGGGTTGTGACATGGTCCGTGTTCTCCTTCCCTCACTGTGCTGGGTAGCAAAGCTCTTTGTTTTGTTGTGTTTTGTTTTGTTTATTTGTTTTGGGGGGGCTGCCGTGCTCCAAGCAGTTCTGTTCCTGGCAGTGAGGCTGCAGGGAGGTCGGTCATCTCAGCAGTCATCGACGCTGTAAGTGCTGCAGCTCTGCAGCCATGTATGGCATTCCTAGTGTGCAGAGACAGACGGGACCCAGAGGGCTTATGGGGGGGACGTAGAAGGGGGGGACACAGATTGGACTCGGAAAGAAGATGGAGGGGGTATGGAGAAGACTAGGAAGAGGGCGTAGAGAGGACATAGGTGGGACATGGAGGTGAGAGAGATGGGGCGTGAACTGGATATAGAGGGGTGAGAAGGCAAGGTGGATGGTGGGGACAGGGGCACAGGTCAAGGGCCAAGTCCAGCTCTGCAACCACAGCAACCTGTCGGGGACGCCGGCCTGCGGCTGGGGGTGAAGCAGAGCAAGATGGAGGGGGGAACCCTCAGGAACGGAAAAAATCTCAAGATGGGGCTTTCTCCATCCCTCAGCCTGCAGCGCAGCCACACGACCTAGGCAGGCCTCAGACTCTGATCCTGCTGCTGGGTACTGCAGGGTGCAGCCTGGCTCAGTCCTCTCTGCACCTGGCGACTGATGGCTGTGTCTGGGATCGCAGCGAGCCTCCTCCACTACAGGGGAGGGGATCCTGGAGGGGAGGGCTGTGTCCGATGGTGGTGGCAGATCTGGGACACTGCCCTTTCTGCTGCCCAGTTTGCCCTGAAGGTGGGCCCTGAAGGGGGCGCGGGGAGGTGGGCTTTCTAACTGAATGAACGGCCGCAGGCAGAGGTATAGCAAAGGTGAACGCAAGACATTTAATCATTTAACGTACCAAACAGTAAATAAATGACAATATTCCCAACCATTTCCCACCCTAACAATTCTTTCTGATCCCACCCCCTAAAACTCCCACCCCCAATCAGTTTCTCGCCCCCCCCCCCCACACACTCCCTCGCGCCAATAGTTCCCTCCCTCTGCCAAAAACCTCCCAGCCCTCTGTTGTAATTCCGGAAGAATTGTACAGAGCAGCAGCCGTGGATCAAGAGAAGGACTTCACAGAGCAGCAGCTGTGGAGCAGGATCAACAGCATGAGGACCAAGGACACCTCTAGGAAAAGAATGAATGGCTCGCGGCTTTGAAGGGGGGTTTTAGGGTTGTTATTGCGGTAGCTTTCCTCCAATGAGTGTGTGTGATTTTTAAACGCCTTCGTCTGTCTGCTATAAAAGTATGGCTTTTCGGGCAGTCAATGGACGCAGCTCTATTTAACCATGTTGCTGTGTGGCTGTTAGTCCTAGCACGCTGGCCTTTTGCGTTCAGTTTAGCCAACTATTGTCTCAGGAACTAGAATTATTAGGAATTATCCATGTTCTCGTGCTGCTGATCCTGCTCCACAGCTGCTGCTCTGTGAAGTCCTTCTCTTGATCCACGGCTGCTGCTCTGTAAAATTCTTCTGGTATTACAACAGCCCCCCAGATTCCCACCCCAGGAATTCCTTCCTCCAAATTCCAACACTTTGAGAGTGTAACATTCTCAGAGTACAATTTCTCCCCCAGAATTGCCACCCCACCAAGTTCCCTCCCCCTCCCCACATCCCCAGGGCCAGCAGTTACAGAGTCCAGTCATTTTTGATGCCAGCCATCTCCCACCGCAGACATTTGTCTCCCCAACGGTTTCCCACCCCCCAGATTCCCACCCCAACAGTAGCAGAGTACAGCCATTTCATTGCCCACCCCAAACTCCCACCCTCCAACCAGTCCCCCGGCCCAACAATTCCCCACCCCAAATTCCCACCCGCCAGCCATCCCCCACCCTAATATTGGCCACCCCAAGAATTCCCACCCCCTCCCCCCCCAGCCAACCATCTCCCACCCCCCACCCAGCATTTCCCAGCCCGGAGCTTTGACAGTGCAACGCTTTGGCGGTCCATCAGCTTCAGAGCCCCGCAGTGCCCCAGTCCAAGATGCCGTTTGCGGACAGCCCAGTTTGGGAGGGGTAGGGCTGGGGCCGGTGCTGGTGCCCCTGGAACACTGCCGCTGCTCTCTGGGTGTCGTGGGGGCCGGCGAGGAGCCCAGGGCTACAGGGAAGCGCATCGGTCGGCTACGGCCACGTCTCCTGCTACAGCAAGTGGGCCGGTTTCTTGGTACACTCCCGCTGGAGCCGCTGTTGGGCTGTGATGGGCACCGAGTCCTCCTGCTGGCCGCCGTGCTGGCACAGGCAGCTCCGCCTAGCGCCGGTGTTTGTGGCCTAGAACATGCTGGCCATGCGGTGGCTTCCTGGTTGTGGCGGGGATGCTGCCAGTGTGCTGCTTGTAGCCGCTGCTCTTGCCTCTTGTGGTGGTGCAGGTGGGTGCTGTCACTTGGCCGGCTGGCTGCTGTCCCCGTGGTGCTTGTCTGCCAGCCGGCAGGAGATGCAGCCAGGTGGCAGTGGCAGGCGGCTGAGAAGCACCTGGGGCTGCCTCCGTCGTGCCTCCTCCATCAGACGTGCAGTGCAGGGCGATGGAGGTGTGGGGGCAGCCAGGGGGGTGGGCAGCACCAGGCGGCTGAGATGCACCCGGGGCTGCCTCCGCCGCGCCTCTTCCATCAGATGTGCGGTGCGGGGCGACAGAGGTGCGGGGGCAGCCAGGGGGGTCGGCTCAGGCAGCTCAGGGGATGCAGGCAGGTCCTGGTTGTGCTGGGGGACCTCCAGAGCACTCGTCGCTTCTGAAAAAGCAAGAGCATCCCCCAGACCAGAAGGATGATGGCAGCCTTCCCACACCTGCTGACCTGCTGCAGACAGCCACCCGTCACCTCTGGAAGCCACAAACTCACCAACAATCCAGGTGAGCAAAATGTCCATTTCCACGTCGTCCTCCGGTCTCTTGCTGCTGGGTGTCTCTTCTGGAACAGGCAGAAAATGCCCAGTGGGGCAGGGCCAGCTTTCCCACGCCCGCCCAGTGCAGACACCCCCCCACCAGCTCTGCTGCCCCCAGACTCACCGTTGCTGATCCACGCCAGCAGATCGTCAAAGTCTTTGCTGTTGTCCAGGATGCCGGTCTCGGATGTGACTTCTGGAGAAGGAAGAAAATCCATTGCCCAGTGGGGCAAGGCCAGCTCTCCCACAGCCACTGGGTGCCAACCAGCCTGGCCAGCTCTGCTGCCCCCAGACTCACCGTCGTTGATCCATGCCAGCAGATCGTCCATGTCTGCGGTGTCCTGCAGGGTGCCTGCGCTTGTTGTCCGTGCTGGAAAAGCCAGAACATCCCCAGTGAGGCAATGCCAGCTTTCCCACAGCTGGCCGGTGCGGACAGCCAGCCGCCCGCTCTGCGGCCCCTGAACTCACCGCCTGATTCCAGCGTGGCAGCGCTGCAGGTGAGCGGAGTCGTGTCGGGCTGGGGGCAGACGTCGGTGGGCGCTGGATGCCCCTGGTCCTCCATGAGCACCACGGCGTCTTGAAAGGGCTCCATCGGCGGCTCCCAGCTGGCGGGCAGGGTGCAGGGCACGGGGAGCACCTGCTGCTGCAGTGCCGGTACCTGCAAGAGAAGTGGCGGGGGGCCGGGGCGGCCGGGGAGGCCGGGGCGGCCGGGGGCCTGCAGCAGGCAGGTGCCTGCGGGCTGCGAGGGCTCTGCATGGGGCACGGCCGCAGGCCACAGCCCCATGGGCTGCTGGGGCAGCAGCGTCCCTGCCGGCAGGGGATGTCCCCAGCAGGGAGCAGGGGCGGTGGGGGGAGCCATCGCTGGGTGCAGCCCCCCAGGTAGCAGCTGCAGCAGCGGCAAGTGCAGCCCTGCAGTTGGGGACAGGCCCCCAGGTGGCAGCTGAGCCACGGTTGGGGGCAGCCCCCCAGCTGGGAGCTGCGCTGCCTGTCCCCAGACACCTGGTACCCCAGGCCAGACAGAGGCCTGAGGCGCCAGGTGGGTGGCAATGGGGACAGGGAGGGGTTGGGGTGGTACCGGCATCGGTCCGCGGATGGTGGGCTGCATCCAGGCGGGGTCCGGTGGCGGCACAGTCGCTTGAGGGAATGTGGCGTCAGGTGTCAGAGGCACCGTCAGCGCTCCTCGAGGGATTCTCTCTGTGGGGAAAGGCCAGAAGGGGCACTGGGCTGAGATCTGGGCTGCTGGGCTGAGATCTGGCTCACGAGGGTGGCATCTGGGGCGCTGGGCTGGGATCTGGGGCGCTGGGGCCAGCTGAAGCTCGGGAGCAGGGGGAGCCTGCTGCCTTACCTGCCATGACAGCTGGAGAGTGGCAGTTAGGGGAGCCCCTCCCCCAACGGGGCTTCTGTGACCGTTGGGCTCAGCCCCTTTCCCCCAGGCTTGCCATGGTTTCATTTCTCATACCCAAACATCCTTCCCGTCCCATCTCTAACCTGATAGCGTGGACGTTTGCTCCTGGCTTCCAGTGTATCTTGGGGCAGAACAGGCAGCACTGTCTTTGCTGCTCTTCCCTCTTTGCTGCTTCCCTTTCCTGCTCTTCTCCTCAGCCACCATCCATCCAACCTTCAGCTCTTCTCCCTTACTCTTATCCTCTCCTCTTCAGCTCTTCTGCTCTTTTTCTTTCCTTGGATGCTCACTCCTCTCTCTCGTGCACGTCTACTCCTCTTCTGCTTTTCTTTCTTACCCGCATCCTCTCCCGTTCTTCTCATCTGCTCTTCCGACTTAGCCGTATCCTCTTTGCACCTCTCATGCTCTCCTCTTCTTCTCTTCCGACCACTATCTGCTCTTCTGCTCGAGGGCGCTTTTCCTTCTCTGCTCTTCTGCCCTCTCTTCCTCCCTTCTGCTCTTGTTCTCTTCTGCACTTCTCACTGACCGCTGTCCTCTCTTCCCGTCTTCTGTCCTTCTGCCATACGGCTATTCACTCTTCTCCTCTTCAGCTCCTCTCCACTTCTGCCTTTCTGCCTTACCTGTATCCACTCCTCTCCCTTTCTGCTCTTCTCCTCGTCTGCGCGTCTTCCTTACCTTCACCCTCTCCTTTTTCTTCTGCTCTTCTCCCCTTCTGCTCATCTCCTCTTCCCGTTGTTTTGCTGCCTTGCCTGTCTCCGGTCCTTTCCTGTCTTGCCCTTTTTGTCTGCTGCTCTTCTTTCTTACCTGCATCCTTTCTTCTTCCTCTCTTCTGCTCTTCTTGAGTTCTGTCTTACCTGTATCCGCTCTTCCCGTCTCCTGCTCTTTTCCTGCTCTGCTCAGCGTCCAGACCCTCAGCAAACCCGTGGTGCTGGGCAGGAGGTGAAGCCAGGACCAGGATCTCACCAGTGTAAAAGCAGTTCTGGTTCAAACCCTCACCTTGCTGCTTTCCTCTCGTCTCAGCCTTGCTGGCAGGGTGCAGGAGAGCATCTTGGAGACAATCCCACAAATCGTCAGAGGTGGGAAGGGAGCAGGAGAAATCAGCCTGAAGAAAACCTAGCTACAGTCAGTGCAGCATGATAGAAATGAATCCATCCTCTTAGTAAAACAAATAGACATAGAGGGAATGCTTCTGGGCATGGGGACCTCAGGTGTTGCTGCAGGGGCTGAGGCTTGTATCCTGCATTCAGGCCATCTGATCTCTTTCCTGGTAAAACCAGGAAGAGAAGGTGTAAGATGGGGAATACTCATGCACAAATAGGCTTGTTTAATTATCTGTATCCCAAAAGGAGACACAGAAGCTTTTAGTTTTCTTTATTTGAATAAAGGGAGGGTCCACTGGGGCATACCCCTGCGAGGTCTCTCAAAGTCTCAGGGGACAGAGACACTCTTTTATCCCTGTTCCCTAATGTTAGTGGACCCTTCCCCCTTTCCCTATTGCTAAGGTACTCAGGGTTCACATTCTTCTCAGTTCACCTATTACACACTCATCTCCCCCCTGTAAGTACCTCCTGTGGAATGCTAGAACAGGATGGAAGGTAATGCAATAATAGCAGGATGGAAAAGTCTTTGGCTACAGCGAATGAGAACAAGCCCAAATGCAGCAACAGCAGACATTAAGGAAAAAGGCTGCTCTCCTTCAGAAGGCCTCAGGCAAGTAGGGATCTCCAGAGAGATACCCTCACCTCCACTGCCAACCATAGAGTAAGGGCTGGGAGAGGGTGGATCCTGGCTTCATCCCTTCCTGTCACTCAGGTCCACTGCATGCACCTGAGCTCCCCTGGGTTGGCCCTGCCTTCCCACCAGGTGCTCCATCACTGTTTCAGGCCATGACTTAGCATTTCCGCTATACCCTGCCATTTCCTTTGTTGTTTTCCCCAGCTATCATTGTATCCCGTTTGACAAAATGTATACTCTTTGTTCTGTCAAGCATACGAGATTTACAGGCAGAAGCTAAGCTAGTATATATTGCCATATACCTGCAAGATCTTAAGTTTGTTTAACTAGTTCTTCTCAGATCTTATTTTGCAAGGACATTCTGTTCTTTCTTCATCTCAGCAAGCTAGGGCTCAGGAACCAAGAGCTCCCCTCTGGAGCCCTCCAGCTCAGGACTCTCCTCTTTTGCAGAGCCCAGTTATTTTTTAGGTGATCAGCCAGAAGAACAACCGGTCAGGGAGGACATTGCTTGCTGTGGGTCTTAGCAACTGTCTCCCTCTCTGGAACAAGAAGATGGATCAGATCTGCTTTTCTTTCCGTTTTTGCACGACTTTCCAAATCTGTGCTCTGCACAGGCAATGAAGGGCACCTACCATGGGTGCAGAGTAGTCTGCTCCCAGCTTTGTTGCAGGCAGCGGTGCTCCTTGAACTATGTCATGGGTTTGCCCTCTTTTCTCTATTGCACTCTTAAGATTTCTTTTGCACTCACCCACCTTCACCTTGTGAGGCTCACTAGTGCTGCTGCACGCAGGCACACTGTAACTCTTTGGGACATGCTATCCCACTGATAAAAAAAAAAACACCTCATTAGAGCAGGAGAGCCTGTGGATCTGTTTAACCAATTGCCTGTTTGTTAACACTTCTGTCGTTCTGCCCAGACACTCTTGTCTTTTGTCTTTTTTATTTGAAAGGGGAGTTTCAGTTTATGCTCAGGCTTCACTATATGCAGCACAGGCATGACGTACCAGTACAAAAGCATGGAATGACTTCCTGATGTGGATACTACTTCACTTGTTAGTAGGAGGGAACAGACCAACATCCAAACAAACATTTCACACAAGACTGAAATAACTTACTTACAGGGATTCTGGGCGATTTCCTGATGTATTTTATAAGCCTGGGTGCAAGAGGTCACTTGGTTTACAAAAAGTTTATTTTTAGGATTTATGTCTTGTAGCAAACGCTTTGAGAACTCCCTCAGAGCAGCACTGTTTGTGCAGATAGGTTAGACCAAAGCTGGAGAAGCAAACCACCTTCTTTCATCAGACCAAGTTTTCAGTTCACTTGCAGTGCCAGTGTGTGTGTGTACTGATACATACGTACCTTTAAGACTCCTATGGACTCCCCTTTCCAAGACTTCCTGTTGTTCAGTTTCTTTGATTAGCTCTCTGTAAAAGGAAATAACATTCGGTCTTTATTGCCTTGATTTGTTACTCTTTATTTCCATAAAGTAACTCAAGTTCTGCCTACTGATCAATCCAAAGAGCAATCAAAGATTATGAATGAGGGTCCCTTGGGAATTCACAGAAGTTGTGGACGCACCCTCTCTGGAAATGTTCAAGGCCAGGCTGGATAGTGCTTTGGGCAGCCTGGTCTAGTGGGAGGTGTCCTTGTCCACAGCAGGGTGGGGTGAAATAAGATGATCTCTGAGGTTCCTTCCAACCCAGACTGTTCTGTGATTTTATGATCTTTAAACTTTACTTAATATCACATTAAGAATAATGCTCGGAAATGCCCAACGCTCACCAGGAAAAACTCATATTAAAATGCTGTGTGGTTGTTTGGATCTTCTCACTCCTTCTGCATTCCCAGCTTTTCCTGCTGCAGTTGAGCTGCTGGAAGTAGTAACTACTTCTGTCTGCCCCCTGATGTCTGTTCCTGATACAGGACGAACAAACAGATTTCTCCAACCTGTTACTTCATTTCCATTTAAAAAGGTCTAGTAAGCTTAATGTTGTTGTTGTCGTTTTGTTTTGTTTGTTTGTTTGTTTTCCTGTCATGAGATATGTATGTCTCACGCTCATCAAGGTATATGGGTTTGGAACCACTGCGTGCTGTTGTTGTACTATTTCATTAATTTTTCTCAAATCTTGCACTAATCGGTAGGAAACCTCAGGTTCTGTTTTACTGGCAAAATGGGGGTATTGAAAGGTGACAGATGTGGTTCCAGCAACCCATCCCTTAGTAATCACTGTTTTACAGGTTTAAGGCCAATACGTCCCTCAAATGGAACTGGATATTGTCTCTGTCTTAGGACTTCATGTTTTTCTTGCATTTTTATTTTCAAAGGGGTTATTTTTAATCCCCCTCTATTTCCGACTTGGACCCAAACCGCAGGGTCTATCTCTCTCTCGTCTGCCTCAGTTAATACATTCACTGATACAGTAATCCCACCTTGACACGTTGTTATTTGCATTCCCAGTTTCATCAGCTATCCGCAGCAAGTTGGTCCCTGCATCAGGTACGTAGAATAATTGTCCTGCTATTGCTTTAAACGTGAGTTTCAGCTCGATACTGTCATCCCAGTTCCCTCTACCCCCAGTTATCTTTAAGGTCTCATTTGTTCATTTGAGTCCTGAGAGCTCAATGCCTTGGTAAGATTCGGGGACTTGGGTACTGCCTCCCTAATCCCAGCCATTATTATGTCTCGCCGATCTTTCATATTTTGCCGCTGTTGTGGATTATTGCCATCCCAGTTGAGGTCTTCCACTGGCTATTTTTGCTCTGCTGGTGCCACTCCAGGACGCCCTGGAGGGTTATTCTTTTCCCACTCTTGCGTAGCTGCTCACCTAATCATGCCATGCCTCTTTCTTCTCCAGTAAACAACAGAATAGACATCAGTTCCATCCACGAGTACAAATGTAGCCCCAGAAATTGATCAAATTGTTCTGCTACTCTTAGAGGATCCTCATCCGAGGATTTCAGTTCCATCTTAAAATGTCTAACTTCTCCGCTAGTGAGTGGGGAGTTGAATAGTTTACAGCCTATTTGTCCTTGTCCCAGCGGGAGCTCCCGTAAGGGGTACACTGAGGTGCTGGTACAGCTGGTGTCTGGGAAAGGAAAACTTTGCATATCACTTTTACATACAGGGTCTTGCAAATGACACCTGGAAGGAGGTACAGGCAGGAGGCCCAGCACCCTGCAACCTCCAGGTGAGTGAGAGCAGCCAAGGATTCCTTTGGGATCTGCAGGTTCGTAGTGTGGAGCATTACGTGGAGGAACATCTGAGTATAGAGATGATGGCAGAGGTACGGAGCTAAGCATCACAGAGAGGCACAGTCACTCTGCTTGTTTCCCAGCACAAGACAGAAACTAGGAGCAACGAGGAAAAAGTGGACGCATTCTGCTTCCCTCTTCTGTCCCACACCTGCCCTGTCAGAGGGGAGGAACAGCCACGCTCCCACTGAGACGTTCCTCTCACAGCCAGGCAGCCTCAGGTTGGAGAACTGCTGGCTGCAGGATGGGAAAACCAGTTGCAGGAGTGCGTGTACACAGGAGTGTGCGGAGGAGCGGGGTAGCAAAAGTGTGTGAGTGCATGTGTGAGTGTGTGCGGGGATGGGTGGTAAACGTGTGTGCATGCATGTGCGGAGTGCAAGGATGGGGTTGCGCACATTCGTATGAGCAGAGGGGTGTGCAAAGGGGTGGGGTTGCACATGCATCGGTGGGTAAGCGAGGAAGAGGTGGCACACGTGTGTGTCCCCAGGAGTGCTCAAAGGTGTGCGGTTGTACATGTGTGTAGATGCAAAAGCGTTCCTGGATGGTATTTGCACGTGGATGTGCAGAGAGTTTGCCAGCATGTGGCTGCATGTGCATAAGCAGCGAGTGAAGGGATGTTCTTACACGTGTATGTGTGCAAGGATGGGGTCGAATGTCAGGGTGTGCACTGTGCATTCATGTGTGCAAAAAGGTGCTTGCAGGTGTACTGTTTGTTCTTGCACACTTGTGTGTATGCACATGGCTGTGAGCAAGGCTGTGCAAGCCTTCATGCACGAGTGAGCGTGCACGTAGTTGTGGACAAGGCTGGGGTTGCAGACATGTGGGTGTGCAGGGGTGAAGAAACCGGTGCAGCTGCACAGGTGTGTCCACGCATTGCAGAGATCTGTGCATGCATGAGGGAAGGTGTGCAAGGACGAGGTGGTACGTGTGCGTGTGTGTGTCTGTGTGTGTGTGTATGTGTGTGTGTCTGTGTGTGTGTGTGTGCAGGCGGGGAGTGCAAGACTGGGGTCGTGCCCATTTGCATGAGCACAGAGGTGTGCAAAGCGGTGGGCGATTGCTACTTGCAAGAAGCAAGCGTGTCAGTGCTCCAGTTGCAAGGAAGTGCATTGCTGGACCAGGTCAGAGCCGAGCCTGCAATGGCAGCCTCCTTTGCACAGCGCAGCGAGGGTGACGCAGTTGTGCTTTCTGAGCAGCTCAGGGACGTTCTGGACAGAAAGAGCCGAGTCCCAAGTGCCTGGTGTGAAGTGCTGCGAACATTGGGCTCTCTGGGCGAGCTCCGGGCTGACAGCACCGCTCCCCTCTGCCCTCGCCTGGGCCTGCTGGGAGCTGCAGGGCCTGCTGGGAGCTGCAGGCCCCGCAGGAACTACCACTCCCAGGATGCTGTGCGGCAGCTCCGGGCGCCGCCATGACAGTGCTGGGTGCAGGGCTGTGCAGGGCTGGGCCTGTGGGCTCAGGTCGCCGGCTGCTCCTTCCCTGAGCCTGCCAGGAGGTAAGGCACTGTGAGGATGGTTTGGGGGAGCGGTCTGCAGTGTGCTGAGCAGTTGCTGTGCTGCCTGGGAAGGACGCAGCTCCCAGCCCACGGCTTGAGAAGGGAGAGCAGGGCCCATGTCTGGGTGCGGCAGTGCAGCACAGGCAGGAGCTGCCGAGGAAGCATTTCTCTCTCGGGGAGCTCTGCTGGTTTTGCTGCTCCAGGTGGATCTGTGCTGGGCGTTCCTGGTTCTCCGTTGGCACTTTCTCCATAGGGATGAATGGCAGCTCCCCCTTCCTTCCCAGCAGTGCCTCAGCAGCTGTCAGTGCTCCTGGAGCCCTGTTCTGTGCAGCTGTCTGTGCCATGGCTGCACTGAGCAGCGCTCTGAACGTCTGCAGCTCAGTTTCCTTCAGACAGACACACAGACATAACCTTGCCTTCTGCCTTGCTTCCTCCTCTTCTCTGGGCTATTGGCTACAATCCTGCAAGAGTTAGGCCAGCTCTCTCCACTTTCCTGCTCTGCTTTCTGGTTCTGTGTGGAGCTGTATGGAGCAGTGGGTTGTGACATGGGCCGTGTTCTCCTTCTCTCACTCTGCCTGCTGGGTGCTAAAGCTCTTGGTTTGGTTTGGTTTGGTTTGGTTTGGTTTGATGTGGTTTGGTTTGGTTTGATTTGGTTTGGTTTGGTTTGGTTTGGTTTGGTTTGGTGTGGTTTGGTTTGGTTTGGTTTGTTTCTGGGGGGCTGCCGTGCTCCAAGCAGTTCTGTTCCTGGCAGTGAGGCTGCAGAGAGGTGGGTCATCTCAGCAGTCATCGACGCTGTAAGTGCTGCAGCTCTGCCACCATGTATAGCCTTCCTAGTGTGCAGAGACAGACGGGACCCAGAGGGCTTATGGGGGGGCCGTAGAAGGGGGGGGACATAGATTGGACTCGGAAAGAAGATGGATGGGGTTTGAAGGAGACTAGGAAGAGGACATAGAGAGGACATAGGTGGGACATGGAGGTGAGAGAGATGGGGCGTGAACTGGATAGAGAGGGGTGAGAAGGCAAGGTGGATGGTGGGGACAGGGGCACAGGTCAAGGGCCAAGTCCAGCTCTGCAACCACAGCAACCTGTCGGGGACGCCGGCCTGCGGCTGGGGCTGGAGCAGAGCAAGATGGAGGGGGGAACCCTCAGGAACAGAAAAAATCTCAAGATGGGGCTTTCTCCATCCCTCAGCCTGCAGCGCAGCCACACGACCTAGGCAGGCCTCAGACTCTGATCCTGCTGCTGGGTACTGCAGGGTGCAGCCTGGCTCAGTCCTCTCTGCACCTGGCGACTGATGGCTGTGTCTGGGATCGCAGCGAGCCTCCTCCACTACAGGGGAGGGGATCCTGGAGGGGAGGGCTGTGTCCGATGGTGGTGGCAGATCTGGGACACTGCCCTTTCTGCTGCCCAGTTTGCCCTGAAGGTGGGCCCTGAAGGGGGCGCGGGGAGGTGGGCTTTCTAACTGAATGAACGGCCGCAGGCAGAGGTATAGCAAAGGTGAACGCAAGACATTTAATCATTTAACATACCAAACAGTAAATAAATGACAATATTCCCAACCATTTCCCACCCTAACAATTCTTTCTGATCCCACCCCCTAAAACTCCCACCCCCAATCAGTTTCTCGCCCCCCCCCCCCCCCCACTCCCTCGCGCCAATAGTTCCCTCCCTCTGCCAAAAACCTCCCAGCCCCCTGTTGTAATACCGGAAGAATTGTACAGAGCAGCAGCCGTGGATCAAGAGAAGGACTTCACAGAGCAGCAGCTGTGGAGCAGGATCAACAGCACGAGGACCAAGGACACCTCTAGGAAAAGAATGAATGGCTCGCGGCTTTGAAGGGGGGTTTTAGGGTTGTTATTGCGGTAGCTTTCCTCCAATGAGTGTGTGTGATTTTTAAACGCCTTCGTCTGTCTGCTATAAAAGTATGGCTTTTCGGGCAGTCAATGGACGCAGCTCTATTTAACCATGTTGCTGTGTGGCTGTTAGTCCTAGCGCGCTGGCCTTTTGCGTTCAGGTTAGCCAACTATTGTCTCAGGAACTAGAATTATTAGGAATTATCCATGTTCTCGTGCTGTTGATCCTGCTCCACAGCTGCTGCTCTGTGAAGTCCTTCTCTTGATCCACGGCTGCTGCTCTGTAAAATTCTTCTGGTATTACAACAGCCCCCCAGATTCCCACCCCAGGAATTCCTTCCTCCAAAGTCCAACACTTTGAGAGTGTAACATTATCAGAGTACAATTTCTCCCCCAGAATTGCCACCCCACCAAGTCCCCTCCCCCTCCCCACATCCCCAGGGCCAGCAGTTACAGAGTCCAGTCATTTTTGATGCCAGCCATCTCCCACCGCAGACATTTGTCTCCCCAACGGTTTCCCACCCCCCAGATTCCCACCCCAACAGTAGCAGAGTACAGCCATTTCATTGCCCACCCCAAACTCCCACCCTCCAACCAGTCCCCCGGCCCAACAATTCCCCACCCCAAATTCCCACCCGCCAGCCATCCCCCACCCTAATATTGGCCACCCCAAGAATTCCCACCCCCTCCCCCCCCAGCCAACCATCTCCCACCCCCCACCCAGCATTTCCCACCCCCCACCCAGCATTTCCCAGCCCGGAGCTTTGACAGTGCAACGCTTTGGCGGTCCATCAGCTTCAGAGCCCCGCAGTGCCCCAGTCCAAGATGCCGTTTGCGGACAGCCCAGTTTGGGAGGGGTAGGGCTGGGGCCGGTGCTGGTGCCCCTGGAACACTGCCGCTGCTCTCTGGGTGTCGTGGGGGCCGGCGAGGAGCCCAGGGCTACAGGGAAGCGCATCAGTCGGCTACGGCCACGTCTCCTGCTACAGCAAGTGGGCCGGTTTCTTGGTACACTCCCGCTGGAGCCGCTGTTGGGCTGTGATGGGCACCGAGTCCTCCTGCTGGCCGCCGTGCTGGCACAGGCAGCTCCGCCTAGCGCCGGTGTTTGTGGCCTAGAACATGCTGGCCATGCGGTGGCTTCCTGGTTGTGGCGGGGATGCTGCCAGTGTGCTGCTTGTAGCCGCTGCTCTTGCCTCTTGTGGTGGTGCAGGTGGGTGCTGTCACTTGGCCGGCTGGCTGCTGTCCCCGTGGTGCTTGTCTGCCAGCCGGCAGGAGATGCAGCCGGGTGGCAGTGGCAGGCGGCTGAGAAGCACCCGGGGCTGCCTCCGCCGTGCCTCCTCCATGAGCTGTCCAGTTTGCATCAGAGGAGGCACGGGGTGCTTGGCCGGCTGGCTGCTGTCCCCGTGGTGCTTGTCTGCCAGCCGGCAGGAGATGCAGCCAGGTGGCAGTGGCAGGCGGCTGAGAAGCACCTGGGGCTGCCTCCGTCGTGCCTCCTCCATCAGACGTGCAGTGCAGGGCGATGGAGGTGTGGGGGCAGCCAGGGGGGTGGGCAGCACCAGGCGGCTGAGATGCACCCGGGGCTGCCTCCGCCGCGCCTCTTCCATCAGATGTGCGGTGCGGGGCGACAGAGGTGCGGGGGCAGCCAGGGGGGTCGGCTCAGGCAGCTCAGGGGATGCAGGCAGGTCCTGGTTGTGCTGGGGGACCTCCAGAGCACTCGTCGCTTCTGAAAAAGCAAGAGCATCCCCCAGACCAGAAGGATGATGGCAGCCTTCCCACACCTGCTGACCTGCTGCAGACAGCCACCCGTCACCTCTGGAAGCCACAAACTCACCAACAATCCAGGTGAGCAAAATGTCCATTTCCACGTCGTCCTCCGGTCTCTTGCTGCTGGGTGTCTCTTCTGGAACAGGCAGAAAATGCCCAGTGGGGCAGGGCCAGCTTTCCCACGCCCGCTCAGTGCAGACACCCCCCCACCAGCTCTTCTGCCCCCAGACTCACCGTTGCTGATCCACGCCAGCAGATCGTCAAAGTCTTCGCTGTTGTCCAGGATGCCGGTCTCGGATGTGACTTCTGGAGAAGGAAGAAAATCCATTGCCCAGTGGGGCAAGGCCAGCTCTCCCACAGCCACTGGGTGCCAACCAGCCTGGCCAGCTCTGCTGCCCCCAGACTCACCGTCGTTGATCCATGCCAGCAGATCGTCCATGTCTGCGGTGTCCTGCGGGGTGCCTGCGCTTGTTGTCCGTGCTGGAAAAGCCAGAACATCCCCAGTGGTGCAATGCCAGCTTTCCCACAGCCGGCCGGTGCGGACAGCCAGCCGCCCGCTCTGCGGCCCCTGAACTCACCGCCTGATTCCAGCGTGGCAGCGCTGCAGGTGAGCGGAGTCGTGTCGGGCTGGGGGCAGACGTCGGTGGGCGCTGGATGCCCCTGGTCCTCCATGAGCACCACGGCGTCTTGAAAGGGCTCCATCGGCGGCTCCCAGCTGGCGGGCAGGGTGCAGGGCACGGGGAGCACCTGCTGCTGCAGTGCCGGTACCTGCAAGAGAAGTGGCGGGGGGCCGGGGCGGCCGGGGCGGCCGGGGGCCTGCAGCAGGCAGGTGCCTGCGGGCTGCGAGGGCTCTGCATGGGGCACGGCCGCAGGCCACAGCCCCATGGGCTGCTGGGGCAGCAGCGTCCCTGCCGGCAGGGGATGTCCCCAGCAGGGAGCAGGGGCGGTGGGGGGAGCCATCGCTGGGTGCAGCCCCCCAGGTAGCAGCTGCAGCAGCGGCAAGTGCAGCCCTGCAGTTGGGGACAGGCCCCCAGGTGGCAGCTGAGCCACGGTTGGGGGCAGCCCCCCAGGTGGGAGCTGCGCTGCCTGTCCCCAGACACCTGGTACCCCAGGCCAGACAGAGGCCTGAGGCGCCAGGTGGGTGGCAATGGGGACAGGGAGGGGTTGGGGTGGTACCGGCATCGGTCCGCGGATGGTGGGCTGCATCCAGGCGGGGTCCGGTGGCGGCACAGACGCTTGAGGGAATGTGGCGTCAGGTGTCAGAGGCACCGTCAGCGCTCCTCGAGGGATTCTCTCTGTGGGGAAAGGCCAGAAGGGGCACTGGGCTGAGATCTGGGCTGCTGGGCTGAGATCTGGCTCACGAGGGTGGCATCTGGGGCGCTGGGCTGGGATCTGGGGCGCTGGGGCCAGCTGAAGCTCGGGAGCAGGGGGAGCCTGCTGCCTTACCTGCCATGACAGCTGGAGAGTGGCAGTTAGGGGAGCCCCTCCCCCAACGGGGCTTCTGTGACCGTTGGGCTCAGCCCCTTTCCCCCAGGCTTGCCATGGTTTCATTTCTCATACTCAAACATCCTTCCCGTCCCATCTCTAACCTGATAGCGTGGACGTTTGCTCCTGGCTTCCAGTGTATCTTGGGGCAGAACGGGCAGCACTGTCTTTGCTGCTCTTCCCTCTTTGCTGCTTCCCTTTCCTGCTCTTCTCCTCAGCCACCATCCATCCAACCTTCAGCTCTTCTCCCTTACTCTTATCCTCTCCTCTTCAGCTCTTCTGCTCTTTTTCTTTCCTTGGATGCTCACTCCTCTCTCTCGTGCACGTCTACTCCTCTTCTGCTTTTCTTTCTTACCCGCATCCTCTCCCGTTCTTCTCATCTGCTCTTCCGACTTAGCCGTATCCTCTTTGCACCTCTCATGCTCTCCTCTTCTTCTCTTCCGACCACTATCTGCTCTTCTGCTCGAGGGCGCTTTTCCTTCTCTGCTCTTCTGCCCTCTCTTCCTCCCTTCTGCTCTTGTTCTCTTCTGCACTTCTCACTGACCGCTGTCCTCTCTTCCCGTCTTCTGTCCTTCTGCCATACGGCTATTCACTCTTCTCCTCTTCAGCTCCTCTCCACTTCTGCCTTTCTGCCTTACCTGTATCCACTCCTCTCCCTTTCTGCTCTTCTCCTCGTCTGCGCGTCTTCCTTACCTTCACCCTCTCCTTTTTCTTCTGCTCTTCTCCCCTTCTGCTCATCTCCTCTTCCCGTTGTTTTGCTGCCTTGCCCGTCTCCGGTCCTTTCCTGTCTTGCCCTTTTTGTCTGCTGCTCTTCTTTCTTACCTGCATCCTTTCTTCTTCCTCTCTTCTGCTCTTCTTGAGTTCTGTCTTACCTGTATCCGCTCTTCCCGTCTCCTGCTCTTTTCCTGCTCTGCTCAGCGTCCAGACCCTCAGCAAACCCGTGGTGCTGGGCAGGAGGTGAAGCCAGGGCCAGGATCTCACCAGTGTAAAAGCAGTTCTGGTTCAAACCCTCACCTTGCTGCTTTCCTCTCGTCTCAGCCTTGCTGGCAGGGTGCAGGAGAGCATCTTGGAGACAATCCCACAAATCGTCAGAGGTGGGAAGGGAGCAGGAGAAATCAGCCTGAAGAAAACCTAGCTACAGTCAGTGCAGCATGATAGAAATGAATCCATCCTCTTAGTAAAACAAATAGACATAGAGGGAATGCTTCTGGGCATGGGGACCTCAGGTGTTGCTGCAGGGGCTGAGGCTTGTATCCTGCATTCAGGCCATCTGATCTCTTTCCTGGTAAAACCAGGAAGAGAAGGTGTAAGATGGGGAATACTCATGCACAAATAGGCTTGTTTAATTATCTTTATCCCAAAAGGAGACACAGAAGCTTTTAGTTTTCTTTATTTGAATAAAGGGAGGGTCCACTGGGGCATACCCCTGCGAGGTCTCTCAAAGTCTCAGGGGACAGAGACACTCTTTTATCCCTGTTCCCTAATGTTAGTGGACCCTTCCCCCTTTCCCTATTGCTAAGGTACTCAGGGTTCACATTCTTCTCAGTTCACCTATTACACACTCATCTCCCCCCTGTAAGTACCTCCTGTGGAATGCTATAACAGGATGGAAGGTAATGCAATAATAGCAGGATGGAAAAGTCTTTGGCTACAGCGAATGAGAACAAGCCCAAATGCAGCAACAGCAGACATTAAGGAAAAAGGCTGCTCTCCTTCAGAAGGCCTCAGGCAAGTAGGGATCTCCAGAGAGATACCCTCACCTCCACTGCCAACCATAGAGTAAGGGCTGGGAGAGGGTGGATCCTGGCTTCATCCCTTCCTGTCACTCAGGTCCACTGCATGCACCTGAGCTCCCCTGGGTTGGCCCTGCCTTCCCACCAGGTGCTCCATCACTGTTTCAGGCCATGACTTAGCATTTCCGCTATACCCTGCCATTTCCTTTGTTGTTTTCCCCAGCTATCATTGTATCCCGTTTGACAAAATATATACTCTTTGTTCTGTCAAGCATACGAGATTTACAGGCAGAAGCTAAGCTAGTATATATTGCCATATACCTGCAAGATCTTAAGTTTGTTTAACTAGTTCTTCTCAGATCTTATTTTGCAAGGACATTCTGTTCTTTCTTCATCTCAGCAAGCTAGGGCTCAGGAACCAAGAGCTCCCCTCTGGAGCCCTCCAGCTCAGGACTCTCCTCTTTTGCAGAGCCCAGTTATTTTTTAGGCGGTCAGCCAGAAGAACAACCGGTCAGGGAGGACATTGCTTGCTGTGGGTCTTGGCAACTGTCTCCCTCTCTGGAACAAGAAGATGGATCAGATCTGCTTTTCTTTCCGTTTTTGCACGACTTTCCAAATCTGTGCTCTGCACAGGCAATGAAGGGCACCTACCACGGGTGCAGAGTAGTCTGCTCCCAGCTTTGTTGCAGGCAGCGGTGCTCCTTGAACTATGTCATGGGTTTGCCCTCTTTTCTCTATTGCACTCTTAAGATTTCTTTTGCACTCACCCACCTTCACCTTGTGAGGCTCACTAGTGCTGCTGCACGCAGGCACACTGTAACTCTTTGGGACATGCTATCCCACTGATAAAAAAAAAACCACCTCATTAGAGCAGGAGAGCCTGTGGATCTGTTTAACCAATTGCCTGTTTGTTAACACTTCTGTCGTTCTGCCCAGACACTCTTGTCTTTTGTCTTTTTTATTTGAAAGGGGAGTTTCAGTTTATGCTCAGGCTTCACTATATGCAGCACAGGCATGACGTACCAGTACAAAAGCATGGAATGACTTCCTGATGTGGATACTACTTCACTTGTTAGTAGGAGGGAACAGACCAACATCCAAACAAACATTTCACAGAAGACTGAAATAACTTACTTACAGGGATTCTGGGCGATTTCCTGATGTATTTTATAAGCCTGGGTGCAAGAGGTCACTTGGTTTACAAAAAGTTTATTTTTAGGATTTATGTCTTGTAGCAAACGCTTTGAGAACTCCCTCAGAGCAGCACTGTTTGTGCAGATAGGTTAGACCAAAGCTGGAGAAGCAAACCACCTTCTTTCATCAGACCAAGTTTTCAGTTCACTTGCAGTGCCACAGTGTGTGTGTGTACTGATACATACGTACCTTTAAGACTCCTATGGACTCCCCTTTCCAAGACTTCCTGTTGTTCAGTTTCTTTGATTAGCTCTCTGTAAAAGGAAATAACATTCGGTCTTTATTGCCTTGATTTGTTACTCTTTATTTCCATCAAGTAACTCAAGTTCTGCCTACTGATCAATCCAAAGAGCAATCAAAGATTATGAATGAGGGTCCCTTGGGAATTCACAGAAGTTGTGGACGCACCCTCTCTGGAAATGTTCAAGGCCAGGCTGGATAGTGCTTTGGGCAGCCTGGTCTAGTGGGAGGTGTCCTTGTCCACAGCAGGGTGGGGTGAAATAAGATGATCTCTGAGGTTCCTTCCAACCCAGACTGTTCTGTGATTTTACAATCTTTAAACTTTACTTAATATCACATTAAGAAGAATGCTCGGAAATGCCCAACGCTCACCAGGAAAAACTCATATTAAAATGCTGTGTGGTTGTTTGGATATTCCCACTCCTTCTGCATTCCCAGCTTTTCCTGCTGCAGTTGAGCTGAAGTAGTAACTACTTCTGTCTGCCCCCTGATGTCTGTTCCTGATACAGGACGAACAAACAGATTTCTCCAACCTGTTACTTCATTTCCATTTAAAAAGGTCTAGTAAGCTTAATGTTGTTGTTGTCGTTTTGTTTTGTTTGTTTGTTTGTTTTCCTGTCATGAGATATGTATGTCTCACGCTCATCAAGGTATATGGGTTTGGAACCACTGCGTGCTGTTGTTGTACTATTTCATTAATTTTTCTCAAATCTTGCACTAATCGGTAGGAAACCTCAGGTTCTGTTTTACTGGCAAAATGGGGGTATTGAAAGGTGACAGATGTGGTTCCAGCAACCCATCCCTTAGTAATCACTGTTTTACAGGTTTAAGGCCAATACGTCCCTCAAATGGAACTGGATATTGTCTCTGTCTTAGGACTTCATGTTTTTCTTGCATTTTTACTTTCAAAGGGGTTATTTTTAATCCCCCTCTATTTCCTCCTTGGACCCAAACCGCAGGGTCTATCTCTCTCTCGTCTGCCTCAGTTAATACATTCACTGATACAGTAATCCCACCTTGACACGTTGTTATTTGCATTCCCAGTTTCATCAGCTATCCGCAGCAAGTTGGTCCCTGCATCAGGTACGTAGAATAATTGTCCTGCTATTGCTTTAAACACGAGTTTCAGCTCGATACTGTCATCCCAGTTCCCTCTACCCCCAGTTATCTTTAAGGTCTCATTTGTTAATTTGAGTCCTGAGAGCTCAATGCCTTGGTAAGATTCGGGGACTTGGGTACTGCCTCCCTAATCCCAGCCATTATTATGTCTCGCCGATCTTTCCTATTTTGCCGCTGTTGTGGATTATTGCCATCCCAGTTGAGGTCTTCCACTGGCTATTTTTGCTCTGCTGGTGCCACTCCAGGACGCCCTGGAGGGTTATTCTTTTCCCACTCTTGTGTAGCTGCTCACCTAATCATGCCATGCCTCTTGCTTCTCCAGTAAACAACAGAATAGACATCAGTTCCATCCACGAGTACAAATGTAGCCCCAGAAATTGATCAAATTGTTCTGCTACTCTTAGAGGATCCTCATCCGAGGATTTCAGTTCCTTCTTAAAATGTCTAACTTCTCCACTAGTGAGTGGGGAGTTGAATAGTTTACAGCCTATTTGTCCTTGTCCCAGCGGGAGCTCCCGTAAGGGGTACACTGAGGTGCTGGTACAGCTGGTGTCTGGGAAAGGAAAACTTTGCATATCACTTTTACATACAGGGTCTTGCAAATGACACCTGGAAGGAGGTACAGGCAGGAGGCCCAGCACCCTGCAACCTCCAGGTGAGTGAGAGCAGCCAAGGATTCCTTTGGGATCTGCAGGTTCGTAGTGTGGAGCATTACGTGGAGGAACATCTGAGTATAGAGATGATGGCAGAGGTACGGAGCTAAGCATCACAGAGAGGCACAGTCACTCTGCTTGTTTCCCAGCACAAGACAGAAACTAGGAGCAACGAGGAAAAAGTGGACGCATTCTGCTTCCCTCTTCTGTCCCACACCTGCCCTGTCAGAGGGGAGGAACAGCCACGCTCCCACTGAGACGTTCCTCTCACAGCCAGGCAGCCTCAGGTTGGAGAACTGCTGGCTGCAGGATGGGAAAACCAGTTGAAGGAGTGCGTGTACACAGGAGTGTGCGGAGGAGCGGGGTAGCAAAAGTGTGTGAGTGCATGTGTGAGTGTGTGCGGGGATGGGTGGTAAACGTGTGTGCATGCATGTGCGGAGTGCAAGGATGGGGTTGCGCACATTGGTATGAGCAGAGGGGTGTGCAAAGGGGTGGGGTTGCACATGCATCGGTGGGTAAGCGAGGAAGAGGTGGCACACGTGTGTGTCCCCAGGAGTGCTCAAAGGTGTGCGGTTGTACATGTGTGTAGATGCAAAAGCGTTCCTGGATGGTATTTGCACGTGGATGTGCAGAGAGTTTGCCAGCATGTGGATGCATGTGCATAAGCAGCGTGTGAAGGGATGTTCTTTCACGTGTATGTGTGCAAGGATGGGGTCGAATGTCAGGGTGTGCACTGTGCATTCATGTGTGCAAAAAGGTGTTTGCAGCTGTACTGTTTGTTCTTGCACACTTGTGTGTATGCACATGGCTGTGAGCAAGGCTGTGCAAGCCTTCATGCACGAGTGAGCGTGCACGTAGTTGTGGACAAGGCTGGGGTTGCAGACATGTGGGTGTGCAGGGGTGAACAAACCGGTGCAGCTGCACAGGTGTGTCCACGCATTGCAGAGATCTGTGCATGCATGAGGGAAGGTGTGCAAGGATGAGGTGGTACGTGTGTGTGTCTCTGTGTGTGTGTGTCTGTGTGTGTGTGTCTGTGTGTGTGTGTATGTGTGTGCAGGCGGGGAGTGCAAGACTGGGGTCGTGCCCATTTGCACGAGCACAGAGGTGTGCAAAGCAGTGGGTGACTGCTACTTGCAAGAAGCAAGCGTGTCAGTGCTCCAGTTGCAAGGAAGTGCATTGCTGGACCAGGTCAGAGCCGAGCCTGCAATGGCAGCCTCCTTTGCACAGCGCAGCGAGGGTGACGCAGTTGTGCTTTCTGAGCAGCTCAGGGACGTTCTGGACAGAAAGAGCCGAGTCCCAAGTGCCTGGTGTGAAGTGCTGCGAACATTGGGCTCTCTGGGCGAGCTCCGGGCTGACAGCACCGCTCCCCTCTGCCCTCGCCTGGGCCTGCTGGGAGCTGCAGGGCCTGCTGGGAGCTGCAGGCCCCGCAGGAACTACCACTCCCAGGATGCTGTGCGGCAGCTCCGGGCGCCGCCATGACAGTGCTGGGTGCAGGGCTGTGCAGGGCTGGGCCTGTGGGCTCAGGTCGCCGGCTGCTCCTTCCCTGAGCCTGCCAGGAGGTAAGGCACTGTGAGGATGGTTTGGGGGAGCGGTCTGCAGTGTGCTGAGCAGTTGCTGTGCTGCCTGGGAAGGACGCAGCTCCCAGCCCACGGCTTGAGAAGGGAGAGCAGGGCCCATGTCTGGGTGCGGCAGTGCAGCACAGGCAGGAGCTGCCGAGGAAGCATTTCTCTCTCGGGGAGCTCTGCTGGTTTTGCTGCTCCAGGTGGATCTGTGCTGGGCGTTCCTGGTTCTCCGTTGGCACTTTCTCCATAGGGATGAATGGCAGCTCCCCCTTCCTTCCCAGCAGTGCCTCAGCAGCTGTCAGTGCTCCTGGAGCCCTGTTCTGTGCAGCTGTCTGTGCCATGGCTGCACTGAGCAGCGCTCTGAACGTCTGCAGCTCAGTTTCCTTCAGACAGACACACAGACATAACCTTGCCTTCTGCCTTGCTTCCTCCTCTTCTCTGGGCTATTGGCTACAGTCCTGCAAGTTTTCTGTGTTCTCCTATGCTTTGCTTTGCTTTTCTTATTGTTGTTATCCTTTGCTATGCAACCATTTTCTTTCCTGTTTGCTTTTTTGCTTGTTTTCTGAGTTTTCGTTTTTTTTTCTTTTTTTCTTTTCTTTTTCTTCTTTAATTTTCTTTGTTTTGCATTGTTTTTTATTTCCTTCCTATTTTTTTCTACTTTTATTTTGTTTATTTTTCACAGCCGTGCTTTACTTTTTCACTTCTCTGCGTGGCTCTGCTTGGCTTTTCTCTGCTTTGCCTTGTGTTTCTTTTTCTTTCCTGTTTTTATTTTTCCCAACTTTCCCCAATTTCTTCTCATTTATTTTTTTTTACTTCTTAGGCCAACTCTCTCCACTTTCCTGCTCTGCTTTCTTGTTCTGTATGGAGCTGTATGGAGCAGTGGGTTGTGACATGGTCCGTGTTCTCCTTCCCTCACTGTGCTGGGTAGCAAAGCTCTTTGTTTTGTTGTGTTTTGTTGTGTTTTGTTTATTTGTTTTGGGGGGGCTGCCGTGCTCCAAGCAGTTCTGTTCCTGGCAGTGAGGCTGCAGGGAGGTCAGTCATCTCAGCAGTCATTGATGGTGTAAGTGCTGCAGCTCTGCAGCCATGTATGGCATTCCTAGTGTGCAGAGACAGACGGGACCCAGAGGGCTTATGGAGGGGATGTAGAAGGGGGGGACATAGATTGGACTCCAAAAGAAGATGGAGGGGGTATGGAGGAGACTAGGAAGAGGACGTAGAGAGGACATAGGTGGGACATGGAGGTGAGAGAGATGGGGCGTGAACTGGATAGAGAGGGGTGAGAAGGCAAGGTGGATGGTGGGGACAGGGGCACAGGTCAAGGGCCAAGTCCAGCTCTGCAACCACAGCAACCTGTCGGGGACGCCGGCCTGCGGCTGGGGCTGGAGCAGAGCAAGATGGAGGGGGGAACCCTCAGGAACGGAAAAAATCTCAAGATGGGGCTTTCTCCATCCCTCAGCCTGCAGCGCAGCCACACGACCTAGGCAGGCCTCAGACTCTGATCCTGCTGCTGGGTACTGCAGGGTGCAGCCTGGCTCAGTCCTCTCTGCACCTGGCGACTGATGGCTGTGTCTGGGATCGCAGCGAGCCTCCTCCACTACAGGGGAGGGGATCCTGGAGGGGAGGGCTGTGTCCGATGGTGGTGGCAGATCTGGGACACTGCCCTTTCTGCTGCCCAGTTTGCCCTGAAGGTGGGCCCTGAAGGGGGCGCGGGGAGGTGGGCTTTCTAACTGAATGAACGGCCGCAGGCAGAGGTATAGCAAAGGTGAACGCAAGACATTTAATCATTTAACGTACCAAACAGTAAATAAATGACAATATTCCCAACCATTTCCCACCCTAACAATTCTTTCTGATCCCACCCCCTAAAACTCCCACCCCCAATCAGTTTCTCGCCCCCCCCCCCCCCCCCCCCCCACTCCCTCGCGCCAATAGTTCCCTCCCTCTGCCAAAAACCTCCCAGCCCCCTGTTGTAATACCGGAAGAATTGTACAGAGCAGCAGCCGTGGATCAAGAGAAGGACTTCACAGAGCAGCAGCTGTGGAGCAGGATCAACAGCACGAGGACCAAGGACACCTCTAGGAAAAGAATGAATGGCTCGCGGCTTTGAAGGGGGGTTTTAGGGTTGTTATTGCGGTAGCTTTCCTCCAATGAGTGTGTGTGATTTTTAAACGCCTTCGTCTGTCTGCTATAAAAGTATGGCTTTTCGGGCAGTCAATGGACGCAGCTCTATTTAACCATGTTGCTGTGTGGCTGTTAGTCCTAGCGCGCTGGCCTTTTGCGTTCAGGTTAGCCAACTATTGTCTCAGGAACTAGAATTATTAGGAATTATCCATGTTCTCGTGCTGTTGATCCTGCTCCACAGCTGCTGCTCTGTGAAGTCCTTCTCTTGATCCACGGCTGCTGCTCTGTAAAATTCTTCTGGTATTACAACAGCCCCCCAGATTCCCACCCCAGGAATTCCTTCCTCCAAATTCCAACACTTTGAGAGTGTAACATTATCAGAGTACAATTTCTCCCCCAGAATTGCCACCCCACCAAGTTCCCTCCCCCTCCCCACATCCCCAGGGCCAGCAGTTACAGAGTCCAGTCATTTTTGATGCCAGCCATCTCCCACCGCAGACATTTGTCTCCCCAACGGTTTCCCACCCCCCAGATTCCCACCCCAACAGTAGCAGAGTACAGCCATTTCATTGCCCACCCCAAACTCCCACCCTCCAACCAGTCCCCCGGCCCAACAATTCCCCACCCCAAATTCCCACCCGCCAGCCATCCCCCACCCTAATATTGGCCACCCCAAGAATTCCCACCCCCTCCCTCCCCAGCCAACCATCTCCCACCCCCCACCCAGCATTTCCCACCCCCCACCCAGCATTTCCCAGCCCGGAGCTTTGACAGTGCAACGCTTTGGCGGTCCATCAGCTTCAGAGCCCCGCAGTGCCCCAGTCCAAGATGCCGTTTGCGGACAGCCCAGTCTGGGAGGGGTAGGGCTGGGGCCGGTGCTGGTGCCCCTGGAACACTGCCGCTGCTCTCTGGGTGTCGTGGGGGCCGGCGAGGAGCCCAGGGCTACAGGGAAGCGCATCGGTCGGCTACGGCCACGTCTCCTGCTACAGCAAGTGGGCCGGTTTCTTGGTACACTCCCGCTGGAGCCGCTGTTGGGCTGTGATGGGCACCGAGTCCTCCTGCTGGCCGCCGTGCTGGCACAGGCAGCTCCGCCTAGCGCCGGTGTTTGTGGCCTAGAACATGCTGGCCATGCGGTGGCTTCCTGGTTGTGGCGGGGATGCTGCCAGTGTGCTGCTTGTAGCCGCTGCTCTTGCCTCTTGTGGTGGTGCAGGTGGGTGCTGTCACTTGGCCGGCTGGCTGCTGTCCCCGTGGTGCTTGTCTGCCAGCCGGCAGGAGATGCAGCCAGGTGGCAGTGGCAGGCGGCTGAGAAGCACCCGGGGCTGCCTCCGCCGTGCCTCCTCCATGAGCTGTCCAGTTTGCATCAGAGGAGGCACGGGGTGCTTGGCCGGCTGGCTGCTGTCCCCGTGGTGCTTGTCTGCCAGCCGGCAGGAGATGCAGCCAGGTGGCAGTGGCAGGCGGCTGAGAAGCACCTGGGGCTGCCTCCGTCGTGCCTCCTCCATCAGACGTGCAGTGCAGGGCGATGGAGGTGTGGGGGCAGCCAGGGGGGTGGGCAGCACCAGGCGGCTGAGATGCACCCGGGGCTGCCTCCGCCGCGCCTCTTCCATCAGATGTGCGGTGCGGGGCGACAGAGGTGCGGGGGCAGCCAGGGGGGTCGGCTCAGGCAGCTCAGGGGATGCAGGCAGGTCCTGGTTGTGCTGGGGGACCTCCAGAGCACTCGTCGCTTCTGAAAAAGCAAGAGCATCCCCCAGACCAGAAGGATGATGGCAGCCTTCCCACACCTGCTGACCTGCTGCAGACAGCCACCCGTCACCTCTGGAAGCCACAAACTCACCAACAATCCAGGTGAGCAAAATGTCCATTTCCACGTCGTCCTCCGGTCTCTTGCTGCTGGGTGTCTCTTCTGGAACAGGCAGAAAATGCCCAGTGGGGCAGGGCCAGCTTTCCCACGCCCGCTCAGTGCAGACACCCCCCCACCAGCTCTGCTGCCCCCAGACTCACCGTTGCTGATCCACGCCAGCAGATCGTCAAAGTCTTCGCTGTTGTCCAGGATGCCGGTCTCGGATGTGACTTCTGGAGAAGGAAGAAAATCCATTGCCCAGTGGGGCAAGGCCAGCTCTCCCACAGCCACTGGGTGCCAACCAGCCTGGCCAGCTCTGCTGCCCCCAGACTCACCGTCGTTGATCCATGCCAGCAGATCGTCCATGTCTGCGGTGTCCTGCAGGGTGCCTGCGCTTGTTGTCCGTGCTGGAAAAGCCAGAACATCCCCAGTGGTGCAATGCCAGCTTTCCCACAGCCGGCCGGTGCGGACAGCCAGCCGCCCGCTCTGCGGCCCCTGAACTCACCGCCTGATTCCAGCGTGGCAGCGCTGCAGGTGAGCGGAGTCGTGTCGGGCTGGGGGCAGACGTCGGTGGGCGCTGGATGCCCCTGGTCCTCCATGAGCACCACGGCGTCTTGAAAGGGCTCCATCGGCGGCTCCCAGCTGGCGGGCAGGGTGCAGGGCACGGGGAGCACCTGCTGCTGCAGTGCCGGTACCTGCAAGAGAAGTGGCGGGGGGCCGGGGCGGCCGGGGCGGCCGGGGGCCTGCAGCAGGCAGGTGCCTGCGGGCTGCGAGGGCTCTGCATGGGGCACGGCCGCAGGCCACAGCCCCATGGGCTGCTGGGGCAGCAGCGTCCCTGCCGGCAGGGGATGTCCCCAGCAGGGAGCAGGGGCGGTGGGGGGAGCCATCGCTGGGTGCAGCCCCCCAGGTAGCAGCTGCAGCAGCGGCAAGTGCAGCCCTGCAGTTGGGGACAGGCCCCCAGGTGGCAGCTGAGCCACGGTTGGGGGCAGCCCCCCAGCTGGGAGCTGCGCTGCCTGTCCCCAGACACCTGGTACCCCAGGCCAGACAGAGGCCTGAGGCGCCAGGTGGGTGGCAATGGGGACAGGGAGGGGTTGGGGTGGTACCGGCATCGGTCCGCGGATGGTGGGCTGCATCCAGGCGGGGTCCGGTGGCGGCACAGACGCTTGAGGGAATGTGGCGTCAGGTGTCAGAGGCACCGTCAGCGCTCCTCGAGGGATTCTCTCTGTGGGGAAAGGCCAGAAGGGGCACTGGGCTGAGATCTGGGCTGCTGGGCTGAGATCTGGCTCACGAGGGTGGCATCTGGGGCGCTGGGCTGGGATCTGGGGCGCTGGGGCCAGCTGAAGCTCGGGAGCAGGGGGAGCCTGCTGCCTTACCTGCCATGACAGCTGGAGAGTGGCAGTTAGGGGAGCCCCTCCCCCAACGGGGCTTCTGTGACCGTTGGGCTCAGCCCCTTTCCCCCAGGCTTGCCATGGTTTCATTTCTCATACCCAAACATCCTTCCCGTCCCATCTCTAACCTGATAGCGTGGACGTTTGCTCCTGGCTTCCAGTGTATCTTGGGGCAGAACAGGCAGCACTGTCTTTGCTGCTCTTCCCTCTTTGCTGCTTCCCTTTCCTGCTCTTCTCCTCAGCCACCATCCATCCAACCTTCAGCTCTTCTCCCTTACTCTTATCCTCTCCTCTTCAGCTCTTCTGCTCTTTTTCTTTCCTTGGATGCTCACTCCTCTCTCTCGTGCACGTCTACTCCTCTTCTGCTTTTCTTTCTTACCCGCATCCTCTCCCGTTCTTCTCATCTGCTCTTCCGACTTAGCCGTATCCTCTTTGCACCTCTCATGCTCTCCTCTTCTTCTCTTCCGACCACTATCTGCTCTTCTGCTCGAGGGCGCTTTTCCTTCTCTGCTCTTCTGCCCTCTCTTCCTCCCTTCTGCTCTTGTTCTCTTCTGCACTTCTCACTGACCGCTGTCCTCTCTTCCCGTCTTCTGTCCTTCTGCCATACGGCTATTCACTCTTCTCCTCTTCAGCTCCTCTCCACTTCTGCCTTTCTGCCTTACCTGTATCCACTCCTCTCCCTTTCTGCTCTTCTCCTCGTCTGCGCGTCTTCCTTACCTTCACCCTCTCCTTTTTCTTCTGCTCTTCTCCCCTTCTGCTCATCTCCTCTTCCCGTTGTTTTGCTGCCTTGCCCGTCTCCGGTCCTTTCCTGTCTTGCCCTTTTTGTCTGCTGCTCTTCTTTCTTACCTGCATCCTTTCTTCTTCCTCTCTTCTGCTCTTCTTGAGTTCTGTCTTACCTGTATCCGCTCTTCCCGTCTCCTGCTCTTTTCCTGCTCTGCTCAGCGTCCAGACCCTCAGCAAACCCGTGGTGCTGGGCAGGAGGTGAAGCCAGGACCAGGATCTCACCAGTGTAAAAGCAGTTCTGGTTCAAACCCTCACCTTGCTGCTTTCCTCTCGTCTCAGCCTTGCTGGCAGGGTGCAGGAGAGCATCTTGGAGACAATCCCACAAATCGTCAGAGGTGGGAAGGGAGCAGGAGAAATCAGCCTGAAGAAAACCTAGCTACAGTCAGTGCAGCATGATAGAAATGAATCCATCCTCTTAGTAAAACAAATAGACATAGAGGGAATGCTTCTGGGCATGGGGACCTCAGGTGTTGCTGCAGGGGCTGAGGCTATTGGCTACAGTCCTGCAAGTTTTCTGTGTTCTCCTATGCTTTGCTTTGCTTTTCTTATTGTTGTTATCCTTTGCTATGCAACCATTTTCTTTCCTGTTTGCTTTTTTGCTTGTTTTCTGTGTTTTCGTTTTTTTTTTCCTTTTTTTTTCTTCTTTAATTTTCTTTGTTTTGCATTGTTTTTTATTTCCTTCCTATTTTTTTCTACTTTTATTTTGTTTATTTTTCACAGCCGTGCTTTACTTTTTCACTTCTCTGCGTGGCTCTGCTTGGCTTTTCTCTGCTTTGCCTTGTGTTTCTTTTTCTTTCCTGTTTTTATTTTTCCCAACTTTCCCCAATTTCTTCTCATTTATTTTTTTTTACTTCTTAGGCCAACTCTCTCCACTTTCCTGCTCTGCTTTCTAGTTCTGTATGGAGCTGTATGGAGCAGTGGGTTGTGACATGGTCCGTGTTCTCCTTCCCTCACTGTGCTGGGTAGCAAAGCTCTTTGTTTTGTTGTGTTTTGTTTTGTTTATTTGTTTTGGGGGGGCTGCCGTGCTCCAAGCAGTTCTGTTCCTGGCAGTGAGGCTGCAGGGAGGTCGGTCATCTCAGCAGTCATTGATGGTGTAAGTGCTGCAGCTCTGCAGCCATGTATGGCATTCCTAGTGTGCAGAGACAGACGGGACCCAGAGGGCTTATGGAGGGGATGTAGAAGGGGGGGACATAGATTGGACTCGGAAAGAAGATGGAGGGGGTATGGAGGAGACTAGGAAGAGGACGTAGAGAGGACATAGGTGGGACATGGAGGTGAGAGAGATGGGGCGTGAACTGGATAGAGAGGGGTGAGAAGGCAAGGTGGATGGTGGGGACAGGGGCACAGGTCAAGGGCCAAGTCCAGCTCTGCAACCACAGCAACCTGTCGGGGACGCCGGCCTGCGGCTGGGGCTGGAGCAGAGCAAGATGGAGGGGGGGACATTCAGGAGCCGAAAACATCTTCCAATGGGGCTTTCTCCATACCTCAGCCTGCAATGCAGCCACACGACCTAGGCAGGCCTCAGACTCTGATCCTGCTGCTGGGTACTGCAGGGTGCAGCCTGGCTCAGTCCTTACTGCGCCTGGGGACTGATGGCTGTGTCTGGGATCGCAGTGAGCCTCCTCCACTACAGGCTGAGCCACTCAGCTCTCCAAGAATTCCCATAGCCTTTTCTCATGCCTCCGTTCCCACGCAGAACTGACTGAGGAGGGGCGGGGGTCCTGGAGGGGAGGGATGGGTCCAACGGTGGTGGCAGATCTGGGTCACTGCCCTTTCTGCTGCCCAGATTGCCCTGAAGGTGGGCCTGGGGGCCCGGGGAGGTGGGCTTTGTAACTGAATGAACGGCTGAAAAGAGGTATAGCAAAGTGAATGCAAGACATTTAATAATTGAATGTACAAAACAGTAAATAAATGACAATAGCTTGTGTTGCCAGGAGCGCATGGACAGTAAGCAAAGTGTTGTGCAGGCAGGGAGAAATGAGTGCTGTGGGTCCTGGGGGCAGCAATGAGAGATGCTCCTCCTGCTAGTGCTGTTCCACTGGAACGTCCCTTTGTTTTTCTACTTCTGGGAATATTTGAACTGGTTGAAAGATGTCTACAGACAGAAGTGTAGCAAAGTGAATGCAAAACATTTAACAAGTCATTGAGATCTGACAGTGAAAGCAACTTTCTTTCCAAATATCTTATTTTCAGGAATAAAAAGCAGCATTTTGTGTAGAAAATGTTTTATTTTGGGGATAGAAAGCAGTGTTTTGGTGAGATACTATCTTCTATTTGGTAAAAAAGATGATGTTTTGGGGAGAAAATGTCTTATTCTGGGGATATAAGGTGGCATTCTGGGAAGAAAATGTGTTATTTTTTGAATACTACACTTGGTGACACTGTCTCCCATGCTAACCTCCTGCAAAAGCTGGCAGCCCGTGGCTTGGATGGGTACACTATCATCTCGGTAAGGAGCTGGCTGAAGGTCCGGGCCCAGAGAGTGGTGGTAAATGGAGTTAAATCCAGTTGGAGACCAGTCACGAGTGGTGTACCCCAGGGGTCGGTGCTGGGGCCTGTCCTCTTCAATATCTTTATTGATGACCTGGATGAGGGCATCGAGTGCGCTCTCAGTAAGTTCGCAGATGACACTAAACTGGCTGGGAGTGTGGATCTACCTGGGGGTAGCGAGGCCCTACAGAGGGATCTGGACAGGCTGGAGAGCCGGGCTGAAGCCAATGGGATGAGGTTCAACAAGAGCAAATGCCGGGTCCTGCACTTTGGCCACAACAAGCCCAGGCAGCGCTACAGGCTTGGGGCGGAGTGGCTGGAGGACTGTGTGGAGGAAACGGACCTGGGGGAACTGATTGATGCTCGGCTGAACATGAGCCCACAGTGTGCCCGGGTGGCCAAGAAGGCCAACGGCATCCTGGCTTGTATCACAAACAGTGTTACTAGCAGGAATAGGGAGGTAATTGTCCCCCTGTACTCGGCACTGGTGAGGCCGCATCTCGAGTACTGTGTTCAGTTTTGGGCCCCTCACTGCAAGAGAGACATTGAGGCCCTGGAACGTGTTCAGAGGAGGGCAACAAAGCTGGTGAGGGGTCTGGAGCACAGACCGTGTGAAGAGCGGCTGAGGGAGCTGGGAATGTTCAGCCTGGAGAAGAGGAGGCTCAGGAGAGACCTTATAGCTCTCTATAACTTCCTGAAGGGAGGTTGTGGTGAGCTGGGGGTCGGCCTCTTCTCTCATGTAATCAGTGATAGAACTAGAGGGAATGGCTTCAAGCTGCGCCAGGGGAGGTTCAGGCTGGACATTCGGAAGTATTACTTCTTGGAAAGGGTAGTCAGGCACTGGAATGCACTGCCCACAGAGGTGATGGTGTCACCGACTATGGGGGTGTTCAGGAAACATTTGGATGTTGTGTTGAGGGATATGATTTAGCTGGGAAGTATTGGTGATGGTTGGACTGGATGATCTTCTAGGCATGGATGTAGTCCTGGGGCTGTTGAGAACTGGCTGTGTAGGGGACTTGGGGCGGCAGGGCGACTGGCTTCCATTTTTCTCCATTTGCAGGCATGGATGAAGATATCATCATCGACATCTTGACCAAACTAAATGTTTCCCAACGTCAGCAAGTTCTGATCACCTAAAAGGTCTACAGAGATGTGTGAAGGTGGTTGTGTCACTTGGGTGAAAAGTGACAAAGGACCCAATCTCCATAAGAGAAAGGTCGGTGGAGAATTTCCTTGACCTAGGTTGTTTTGTTTTTGTTCAGTTCAGAGCAGCTGATGATGCAAGGAGGGTTAGAGCCTAAAGAGAAGAGGTGAACGGCTCAGTTCTGTCTGTCCTGGAAGGCCGTACCTTCTGCCACCTCCTTCCTCCTCTCTTGGCTTTCTAGGATTTGATTGGTGACTTTATGTGGTTGCTGAGTGGGAATTTTGAGAGGGTGATGGTTGGGATGATGACTCCCACCACCACGTCTGATGTGCATGAACTGAGGAGGGCTGTGAAGGTTTGGAAATGTTTCTTTTGTATTGCTGAAGTTCAGGCCAAGGACTTACTGCTTTACTATGAATGTCTTCTTAATTTATTATTAACTCTTAAAGAGACCTGTTTGCATGTCAGGAGCGGTTGTTGGTATCTTAAATCTTGCCTTGGCGATTCCCTGGGGAGCAGGAACAGATGAAGGCTGCCTGATGGAAATTCTGGCTTCTCGCACCAGTGAAGAGATTCGTCTCATTAATGAGAACTCCGGGCTTTATGAGTAGTGCAAAAGGCCGGGCCTTGTCCTGCTGCCTGACAGTCAGTTTGTGTGTGTGCAGGCAGGTGTGAGGAGGAAGGAATCTGGGGAGCTTGTAGGTGTGGCATGTTGGCCAACCTCGCTGTGGCTGAATGTCCCGAGAAAAGCTAGACTAGAATTTCACCAGCAAATGAACTGATGTAAATAAATTGGGGAGGAGGGAATGTATGTGGATGATGCCCCTGCTCAGCAGGATGCTCGGGTATGTAGGAACGTGCTTCCTTGCAAGAGCTATCTGTTCTTGTGCATGTGATGTGTGGTGAAGAGAAGCCAACCCGTGAAATGGGAATAAATGGGTTCTGGTCTTATTTGCAAGTCTCTAATGAGAAGCCTGTAGGTAGACTGGTTACTTGGAAAGGGCAATGACATTTCAGCTGTGAGTTGCCATGCCTGGTTGGTGCTTGTAGGAAAATATCCATGATCTGGACAAGTATGTTCCAGCAGTTCTCTAGCACCAATGAATTAAAGATCTTGTGTATACCCAGTCTTCTCCATGAGCCTTACTTTGTCTGTAAGTGCCTGTATGAAGCAGGGAGAAGAAATGGGGAATGAATGGGGAAAAGGAATGGGGTTGGTACTGTGTGATCTTTGAGCTCTCTTCCAACCCAAACCATTCCCTGCTCCCAGCTTCACACCTACTGCCTGCCCTTCTCTGTTCCCTGCTCATGCCCTCCAGGCTTTTCCTCCCCTTGCTGAGCAAGGCCATGCCCAGTAGCTACCCTTGATCCTCCTCCACCCTTTGCCTTCCTCCACACGGATGCTTGTTTCTGGCACTTCAGCCCGCTGCCCTGCCCATGTACCTGATCTCTTGGGGAGACAGCAAGGTGGCCTGGAGCGGCCCACAGCTCCTCCCGGGCTTCTCAGCTTTGATTCAAACCCAGAACCCAAAGGAGTTCCTCTTACATTCTGGCCCAGATTCTTCTCCCATGCAGCTCCTGTGGCAAGCAGGGGCCCAGCTCTTCCCACATTCCTCCATTCCTGCAAGTTTGCTTTTTTCCATTCTTTGCCTTGCTTTGCTTTGCATTCCTTTGTTGTGCTATGGTTAGCTTTCTTACTTGCCTTCTCTATATTTGTTGCCATCTGTTGCTTTTTATTCTCTTTTTGCCTCCGTGTTTCATTATTTTCCCTTCAGCCTTTGTTCCAGGAATGTCTTTACGGCCAAGCCAGGTGTTGTCACGGGTACAGGAAATGCTGCCGGCCATCCTGTAAGCTGGCAGATGATCACCAGCAGGTGTTTAAGTCACCCAGCCCCAGGCATCTCACTGACATCTACCTGATGGCGCTGGAAGGGCTGCACTGCCCACACTGGCCTCCCTTTGCTATTTGCTGCATTGATTCCTTACTTCAGCGCGTGGCAGACCTCAGTAATGCAAATGACTGATAAAGCAAGCATCAGCGGTTTGCAATGCGCTGATGTTAGAAAGGCTTCAGGGAGCGGCAGCGCATTCCTGTGTGCAGCGGTGAGGAAAAAGGAGTAACAAGAAGGTATACATAAAGGTACTAAATTAATTTATTAATGACTTACTCCTAACACTAACATCTAACAGTATAATGGGCAAAAGCCCAACTGGATGAAGGGAAATGGAATCAGAAGGAAACCGGCAGTTGGCTGCTCTTTCTTCTCCTCCCCTCCCGTTCCAGGAAAGCAACCACGGCCTTCCAGACTTTGCTGTCTTATTCCACGATGAGAGGGGTTGTGTAGAGGGAATGCCGGATCCCAAAAGTGGAGGCAGGTGCCTGGGGCTTGATCAGCGTCACCTGGGAGGGCAGAAAGGAAAGGCAGATCAGCAAGGGCCCTTCTTTGCTGCCCTTGCTCCCTGCTGTCCTGCACCCCTCCCAATCCCAGACAGTCCCTGGTGCCTCACTGGGAAGGGCTGAGCGCCAGTGCAGAGCCGCTGCGGCTCCCTGCTAGAGCAGAGCTGGCTCAGGGAGGTGTGCTGGCCTTACATGTGCTCTTATTGGCCCCTCCTGTCTCAAAGAGGGCTGGCTGTGCACCTGGGACCTCACAGCTAACTCTCCTATGCTGGGGGTGTGCTGCTTGGAGCCCCTCTGAGCTGCATCCCCCCCGAAGAGCTTGTGAAAGACCAGCACGGCCCATTGAAGGGAATAGGAGCAGAGGGAGGAAAAGCTGCGTGCTGCGCTGTTCCTCACTTCCTCTACTTGGAGGTGGCACGAGGGCAAGGAGCAGGCCTGCTGTCCTGCACTTGGTTCCTGCAGCCAGAAGCTGTTTGGCTGGATGAAGCCTCAGGGAAAGGGGGAGAGGCATGAAGGCTGTGCTTGTGAAGCAGAGGGGAAGAGCTGAGCTGAGGCCTTACCCGGCCTACGCTGTAGTCTGCTGGCCCGGGCTTCACTGCTTTGCCCTCTCCCTGTTTTGGTCGGGCTGGCATCGTGTATGCGGGCGCCCTGGTCTTGTACACATCCACAGCCACTCTGGGGAGCGCCGCAGGACCTGGAGTCTGCAAGAGAGGCATGGCCACACGGGGCTGGGGTCACATTCAAGGCTCTCTCTTTCCCTGGAAGGCTGCATTAAGCAAAGTTGCAGCAGGGTTGGAAGCCCCTGTGGCACAGGGAGAGCAGCCCAGGTTCGGATGCTAACATGGAAAAGAGGAGCAGCGGAGCTCACCTTGGCAAGGTCCTCATCAAAGCGACCGCGCTGGCTCCTTCCCCTCATGGAGTAGCAGGGGCTGGCCGATGTGTAGGCTGTGTTGGGCCCCATCAGCCTGGGCAGCGTGTAAGTGCCAGGACCTGCAGGAGGAGCAGCAGAGAGTGTGTGCGTGAGGGGATGGAGGAGATGGAAGCAGCAGCGAGGGGCAGCCTGCCCAGCCCGCTGGTGGGAAGTGGAGGGACATCTTGCCCCTCTGCCAGTTCCTGCCTCTCCTCTGACACAGGGCCAGTGCCAGCAGCTTCGAGCATGAGCAGCTGGAGACGCTGCTGGCCGAGAGGTGGTGGTCATGTAAGAAAGCTTGTGGCCCAGCGCCGCATCTTGCCGCACAGGCCATGCAGTAGGCCCTCTGCTGGTGCTGAGCAGCAGCCCGTCCCTGGAGGATGCTCAGGCTGAAGGGTCTGCCTTTGCCAGGGTCACGTACCTGGAGGGCGGTCTGTCCGGAGGGGCTCCCGCCGGAAGGCCATGGACTGCACCGGTGGGCACTTGAAGACGTGCCTGTTGGCAGCTTCGGTGCGGTAGTCACCTGGGACAGAGGAGAGGAGGAAGAAAGCTGTGAAGGGCTGGTCTGCAGCCAGAAAGGGTCCTCTGAAGAGCTGCAGAATTGCTGGGGGACACAGGCAGCACGCGGGGATTCTCTGTGCCCCGCCACTATGTCCTGCCTTGCTGTCCCTCCTGTCAGCCCCCTGCTCCTTGTTCTTTTCAGACATAGTGCCTTGTGCCCTGGGCCCATGGTGCTGGGCAGCTGTCCTTCTCCGAGGGCATTTATCGCTGCTCAGAGCAGCTCATGCTCTCTCAAAAAAGACCTACAGCTCCATCAGGGCGTGAGCTGACCCCGGGCAAACGTGCTGCGTGCTCGTGTTGTCTGGGAGAAGTGCTGCAGCAGTGCTACTCACTCGGTCCGGGGGTGACGGTGGTCTTTGTCGTGGGTCGTCCCCGGAGGTGGGTGCCTGGAACCACGTACTTGCCATTCCTAGTGATGGCCGGCTCCACAAAGTAGCAGGGACCTGGCCCACAGCTCTCTGCCGCAGGCCGTTTGGTCCCTCTAAAGGTGTACGCGGGGGCACGGTTTTTGGTGGGGCTGTGGCCCACGTAACCTAGGAGGAAAAGCAGAAGAGAGCACACCCCTGTGCAGCTGCATGTTTTGAGCTCCTTTGGACCCAGACCAGAAGCAGGCCCCTTTGTCCTCAGGTCACAAGGAGCAGCGCCAGCAGCATTGGCCTTCCTCGGCCAGGCCTGGCTTGCAGCTGCGCCAGAGAGCCAGGAGGCTGTGACAGAACGGGGCAAGGCTGGGGAGCTGCTCTGCCCCTCTGACCAGCCCTGGGGATGGTCGCTGTACCTGTTGTCCCCGGGATGGAGTACTGGGGCCCGGGGCTGGGGAACTGGGCCGAGATGAGGCCACGTGGGCGATGGGGTCTCCAGGTCCCCACCCAGGCTCCGTCCATGCTGGCAGGCATGTGCCTCCAAACCTAAAGGCAAGAGCAGAGCAGTTCCTGACGGGGGTTCCTGAGCAGGAAGGGCCGGCAGCAATTTCTCCTGCTCACTGCCAGTCCTGTGCTACACGCCCCTCACACACACTGCAGCCAAGCCCGCATCCTGCAGCTGGGCTCTGCAGCCTGAAGTGTGCAGGAGCTCTCCCTCACCTCTCTGAGCCTTGGAGGACGAGCGCGATGAGGCTGAGCTGCTCTGCTGCTGGGGCTGCTCTCAGGCACAGGGCACGGCGAGCGGCTGCGGGCAGCACAGCTCACAAATGAGGTGCCTGGAGCCAGTGGCCGGCTGTCCTTGGGGAGGGCCCGGCGTCGTCATGGCAGCGCATTGTGACAGCACACAGGCTCCGGGTGATGCCATCCGTGCTGTGACATCTGGCTGGCCTGGAGCCATGCCCTCCACGCCTTCTCGGCCTTGCACCCCAACCAGTAAGAAGTCGTAGCTCACACTGCTGACACCTGCAGATGGACCGAGCTCTTAGTTAGATCACACAGCAGAGCTCAGCTTGGTCCTGCTGGCTGTTCAGATTGGTAGTTTTTCTCTCGTTTTCTTTTTAATTGTTGGATTAACACGTGTGAATGGGAACTGCTGTGCAGTCAGGATTGGTCAGTTATGGAAATGTCACATGCCCAGAAGTGTTATGAAAACGTTTGTCCAGGCAGTGAGAGGTCCTGGTGGGACAGAAGGTGCAGCAGAGATGAGAATTACCTTTAGTGAGGCTGGAAAGGAGGAAAAGAGGAAAGAATGCAGCAAAAAGGGGGATAGATTTATCTCCAAACAATTCAGTAATCTATGCATAACCTGTCACGTGTGATGTCTGCATATTCCCCTAGAACATGCAACAATTTTCTGCTGCTTGTTGTTTGGAGCTCTCCTATGGCTTGATCAAGTTAGTCTTGATGCCAGCCACGGGTGCAGCTTTAGCCATTCTCAGCAGAATGGTAACAGAGGTTGCTCAAAGGGAGAGAGGAAAGGAGGAGCTAAACTGAAGCCAACACTTAGTTGCAAAGAGCTCTGCCTGCATTCCATGTCAGCACCCAGACATGAGCCGTACAGCCCTTGCTCTCAGCACACACACCTCTTCTCTTACCAGCTGCTTGCATTCCTGTGCAGCGCTGTTCAAAGCCCTCCTCCAGCTCTCCTTTCACAAAGCAATACGCAGTCTCTCCCCAGCCATGAGCTCTGGGCTGTTTGATGCCTGTGCCATCAGCGGAACCTGCAGAACAAACCTTGGCTTCAGAGCTTGGAGGAGACAAGCGCTCTGTCTAGGAACATTCACCATCTGAAGCACTTGAAAGCAGCTGCTTCTTGAAAGCCCTGGATCTGTGTGACACACCAGGAGATGCTCAACTCAAGCCGCAGCCCTCTCCACAATGGAAGGGCTCTTCAGAACATTTCCTTGGCTTGTTCCCACCCTTCCCTGCTCTTCTCAACCCTCTTCCTCAGAAGTGTCACCCAGTCACATGCCCGAAGCTCCAGCCTGGATGGTTTGTCTGGGGTCTCATCTTCCTGCAGCTCGGGCAGTGCAACCTCACGCTCGGCTTCCCCTGCTCCTCCTTCTTCATCGAGGAACTTGACCCGTCTTGTTCGGCCCAGCCCTTCTTGGTTATCCGTTCCCTCCTGGCCCTGCAGCTGGCAGCTCATCGGCTGCTCTGGGGCTGCAGGCACTGCCCGGATGGGTGGCAGAACACTGAAAGGACAGAGCGGGAGGGGTCCGCCTGAGTGGCTGATGGCTTTGGGGCCGCATCCCTCAAGGCTGAGCCAGGAGCCTGGGCTGTAATGCAGCCTTCCCCACAGACAGCTGACCGGCTGCCCCGGGGCTCTCTGCTGATGTGGAGAGGGGCCAGCCCTGTGAGCTGGGGGGCCCAGGGGAACCCTGCCAGGCCAAAAGCTGAACAGGAACCGGGGTGCCCTGCCACGCCAGAAGCCAAGCAGCCGGCACAGAGGGCCCTGCCAGACAAAAACCCGGCAGACCCAGGGAAGCCCTGCCAGGCCCCAAACCTGCCAGGCCAAAAGGCGGCAGGCTGGCTGGGCGGGCCCTTCTGGGCCTGATCTTCTGTGCCCTTTGTCCGAGAAGTTGGAGTGAGCCCCAGGCCAGAAGTGGCTGCCTGGATGCTGTGTCTTGGGGCTCTGGAGACAGGCTGGGCTCAGCCCTTGAGAAAGATCTCGAATCTCTGATGAAAGCTTGCCGTCCAGACAGGGAAGCCCTGCATGGCCAAAACCCAGCTGGCAGACCCAGGAGTCCCTGCCGGGATAGAACCAGCTGGCTGGCCTGTGGGGTCCCTGCTAGGCCAAAACCCAGCTGTCCCAAGGCGCCATACCAGGTCAAATGCCAGCCGGGTGGCTCGAGTGGGCCCTGCCAGGCCAATAGCCGGCCTGCTGGCACATGGGGTCCCAGCCAGGCCAAAAGCCAGCTGGCAAGGAAGGCCCTCGGGTGAAAGCCATCTGGTCAGATAGTTGCAGGGCACCTGCCAGGCCAAAGGCCGACTAGGGAAGCCCTGCCAGGCCAAGAGCCTGCCGCCGGCCAGCAAACACTGGCAAGGCCAAAAGCTGGCTGGCCGGCTTGGGGATTCCTACCAGGCCAACATCCAGCCTGCCTGGGGCTCACTGCCTGGCAACAAAATGGCTGACTGACCCGCTGGGCCTGTGAGGCCAAAAGCCAGCCAAAATGTTGGGGGCTACCTTGTCAGGCCTGAAGCTGGTAATCCGGTTAGGGGGCCCCTGCCAGGCTAAAAGCCAGCTGTCTGGTCTGGGGGGCACTGCCAGGTCAAAGGCCTGCAGGCCGGGGAAGCCCTTCCAGGCCAAAAGCCTGCAGGCCGAGGTCCCTGCCAGGCCAAAACCCATCCTGTCCGAGGCTCCCTGCCAGGCTAGAAGCCGGCTGTCCGGCCTGTGGGGCCTGGGTTATCTTGCATTCCCTGATCATAGTGAAAGAAGTTTTCCTCCTTAGATTGTTGCTGCTGCTCTCTTTGTTTCCTTGTGCCCAGCTCCCATCTCCCTACCCCTTTCCCTATTCCCTTCCCATTTGTCGGGGGCCCCACAGCCCTACTGCCCCTCTTCCCCCACCCCTGTCACGGGCAGATTGATCCAGATAACACCATGACAGAGATGTGTGTGTTTCTGGGATCTCTGTTCCACGTGGTTGCCATGCGACAGATGGCAGCAGAGACACCAAATTGGGTCTTGAGAAACAAGTCCTGTGGCGACATGGCACCCCAGAAAGAACTGAGTCTGATAATGGGACTCCTTGCAAACATTCCCTCATAAATACTTGGGCCAAAGATCATGGCACTGAGTGGGTTTATCATATCCCCTACCATGCACCAGCTCTGGTAAGACTGAAAGATACAATGGGTTGTTGAAAGCTATGCTGAAAGCAATGGGTGGTGGAACATTCAAGCACTTGGAGAAGAATTGGGAAGAAGCCACTTGGTTGGTCAGTACTAGAGGATCTGTCAGTCGTGATGGTCCTAGCCAATCCAGCCCCCTGCACACTGTAGAGGGAGATGAGGTCCCTGCAGTGCATGTAAAGAGCGTGTTGGGAAAAGCAGTTTGGGTCCTTCCAGCCCCTGGAAAGGGCAAACCTCTCCCTGGAACTGCTTTTGCCCAGGGAGCTGGGTGCACTCGGTGGGTGCTGCAGAATGATGGGGATGCTTGTGTTACCACAAGGGAATTTGATGCTGGGGGAGAGCAGTTGGTAACTCTGTCTATATATATGCACACAGACCCAAGTGCGTAAGGTGTTTTGATGATGGTTTATTGGTGTGTAGATTTGTATATTAAGTAAGATGTTGTGATGTAAAAGAGCAATAGCAAAAATTAGCAAGCCATGACAGTCTTTATCCCTTGCCTTGAAAACACTTCCAGCTGTAGGGTTTTGTTCCTAAGCATCTCCCAGAGGCAAGGGGTCTCGCAAGAGTCCTCAGTCGCTCTCCTTGTTCCTTTGATTTTCTTCAAGGAGATGGCATGCAGGAATGACACAGATGGGTCTCAATGGCACTAATGGACTCAGCAGCTGTTTTGCAGCCTCCGGTGGAGCTCTGTCTGTCCTGGGCACCCCATGCCCGCATCAGTGTGGGTAAGGTGTGTCCTTCCTGCGGGGTGGGGCTTCGGTCCTTGGAGACTGACGTCTGGGAGACCCCATTTCATTCCTTATGGGAGGCAGAAATCCAGATCTGATGGTTGGGGACTCCATGGGTAGGCTGGACTCAGCACGAGATGCTGCTGCTGCCATCTCTTGTGTGGGAGACCCCGTTTCTTCCTTGATGGGTGGCAGCAACCCAGATGGGACAGCAGAGAGCTCCTTGGGCAAGCTGGGCTCACCGTGAGATGTTGCTGCTGCCATCTTTTCAGTGGGAGACTCCCTTTTTTCCCTTATGGGAGGCAGAAATCCAGATCTGTCGGAGGAATCCTCGGGCAGGCTGGTCTCACCACGAGATGTTGATGCTGCTGCCATTTCCTTGGCTCGTTCCCACTCTTCCCTGTTCTTCTTAATCCTCTTCCTCAGAAGTATCACAGAGTCACATGCCCGAAGCCTCAGCCTGGGTGGTGTGCCTGGGGTCTCCATGGACAGGCTGGACTCAGCCCTTGAGCAAGATAGTGGCTCTTGGCTGCAAGCTGTTTTCTGGTGGTGTGAGTCCTCATCTTCCTGCAGCTTGGGCAGTGCAACCTCACGCTCGGCTTCCCCTGCTCCTCCTTCTTCATCGAGGAACTTGACCCGTCTTGTTCGGCCCAGCCCTTCTTGGTTATCCGTTCCCTCCTGGCCCTGCAGCTGGCAGCTCATTGGAGAATATTGGGGGACTCTGAGGAGCACTGGGGAGCAGCAGAGGACACAGGGGGGGCTCTGAGGAGCACTGGGGACAGTGGAGGGCATTGGGGGGCTCTGAGGGGCACTGAGGAGCAATGGAGGACACTGGGGAGGGCTCTGAGGGTCACTGGGGAGCTCTGAGGGGCACTGGGGGCAATGGAGGGCATTGGGGTCTCTGAGGAGCACTGGAGTGCAGTGGAGGGCATTGAGGGGCTCTCAGTATCTTATCATAGGATCATAGGATGGCCTGCATTGAGGAGCACTGTAATGATCATCTCGTTTCAACTGGTGCAGCTGGAGGCCATTCCTTCTCGTCCGATCATTGTTATGCAAGAGAAGAGACTGACCCCCAGCTCACCACGGCCTCCCTTTGGAAGTTATAGGGAGCAATAAGGTCTCCCCTGAGCCTTTTTTGTAGTGAGGGGCCCAACAATGAACACAGCACTGGAACTGCAGCTCTGGATCTCATTTGGCACTGGGGTGCACCCTTTTGCTAAAGGGGTTCAATCTTTGGCCCTTTTGAAAGGGCTTCACCCTTTTATTTCTTGGGGTTATGCAGTTTGCTGTAGGGCTGACCCATTTGGCCTCGGGGTTCTGCTTTTAGGTTCCATTTCTCCCCATTTTCCATCTCTATCCCCCTCCAGGGCTCCATAGCAGAGACACTTTATCTTTGCTGCAGCCTTCATGGATAAACTGCAGTGGGCAGAAGAGATGCATGCAGACAAAGCAGCAGGCATCTGAGTGCAGAGGGATGCTGCCCATCCCATTTCTCTTCCTATCTACGTCTGCTCTCACTCTGTGCTTTTCAAGGGGTGGATCTTTTCCCACCTCCTGAGCCTCCCCTGCTCAGCAAAGGGTCACAACCACCAAACTGAGGGGAATAATAGGTATGTATTTATTGAGGGCTTTCTTAACAACCAATTGGAGGTAACATTGGCTAATGGGCTAATTACAATGAGAGGCCGTTAGCATAGGCCACGGCTGCTTTGGAGTCAGAGAATGAAAGAAGACCAAGAGAAAAGACAGAAAACGGGGAAGAAAACGAGACAGAGAGGCAGCAAAGCGAGGCAGTTCAGTGCTCGTAGATCCAGCCACGTCCTGCTGTCGGGTGCGGATCTTCAGTCTGATGGGCCGTTGGAGGTTTGTTGTTCAGCTGACAGCGGCTCCCGATGTCAGTCCAGACTGATTTCCAACAAGTCCAACGTGGTGGCACTCAGCCGCCTGCCAGCACTGCCCCACTGCTGTGCCTGGGGGCAGGAGCACAGGACAGGCCCCTTCCATGGGGACAGAGCCCTGTCCCCTGCCCCAGCACGCAGCCCCGAGCTGGGAGGGGTTATTGAGCTGGGCGGTCAGATGGGCAGCAGCCCATCACAGACCACACGCAGGGTCCTGCTTGCAAAGTACGCCACAGGAGCGTACATTGGCTGGGGCAGCACCCGCTGCAGGAGCCGATAGAGCAGCTCCTGGTCATAGTGCCGGGCGTAAAATAGGCCAGAGCCCAGCACAGCAACGAGCAGCAGCTGGAGGCAGACCAAGATGAGGCAGATGGTCCTGTGGGGCAAAAGAGGGGTCCTGGCCATCAGCCCACTGATGGGAGCCCGGCAGCTGTTGGCTGGAAACAGGGCAAGGAGGGGAGACTCACTGCATCCAGAAGGAGAGCCCACGTCTCCTGGCCCGCTCCTTCTTCTCCTGTAGGTGAAGATGGGGCAGGGATGGTGGTCAGGGCCCGCTGCGCAGCAGGGCTTCATGCAGGACTCGGGAGCCCAGCAGCACAACGGTGCTGCAGGAAGCCCTGTCCCCAGGGAGACCTCTGTTGGATGGGGTGAGGGTGCTGTGTGTTCTGCCCCTTACCAGCTGTGCCTCCACCAGCTCCGGCAGCACAGCCCCAGGCACGCGCTCTACCTCCAGCTCCATCTGATGCTGGCGCCTGTGGGCAACAAGGCTTGGTTGGAGGCTGCCGGCCTCTGTCACCGCGGGGGCTCCCCAGCAGCGTGTGCCCACCCCAGGGCTGGGACGGGGCCGCTCTGCCACACCATGCAGGAAGCAGAGCCCCATCCCCAGCAGCGCTGCACCCATTGCTGCCCCAGGTGTGTCAGAGACCCCCGTGTGCAGGCGTGGGGTGCAGGGTCCCATGGGTGGCTCCCATGCACTCACCAGGCACCCTCCAGCTCCAGCTCCTCCCGCTCCTCTCGCAGGCGCTGTTTCTCCCGGCGCAGCACCTGGCAGACAAAAGGCTGAGCTCCATGTCCACAACACGGGGGTGGGCAGCCCCGCTCCCCTCGCCCCTCCACACTACCTGCATCTCCTCGCTCCCAGCCTTCAGCTGCTCCTCCAGCTGGGCAATGAGCTGCTTCTCCTGCAAGACAACGGCTGTGCCATGAGGGGTGGCCACGTTGGGACCCATGGACCCGAGGGATGGGGACCGAGGTCCTCCTGCACAGCCAGAGGTGTGAGGATGCCGAGCTGTGAGGACGAGCCCTCACTGCCCCCTACCTGCTCCAGCTCCTCCTTACGGGCAGCCGTTCTTTCAGCCCGTATTTGCTGGGCGTCCTGTGGGAAAGAGAAGAGCAGCGGCCGTCAGGGCACCGGCGCTCCCACGGGGCTCCGTCCCCTCCTGCCTCCTCCATCGGGGCAAGCAGGGCCTGCAGGGCTGGAGCTGCAGACCCACACGAGGGCACTTCTCCCACCCCACCCCACACAGCAGCATCTGCTCACCTTCAGCAAAGACGCCCTGGCCGCGGCCGTGCGCTTCTCCATCATCTGCTCATGAGCCTATGGGAGGGGAAAGGAGCAGCGTTGGCACCCGGCTCTCTGCTGCCATGCCGTGGGCAGGGTGCCCTCCAGCCGGCAGCTCGGCCCTTCTGTGCCCGTCCACCCAGAGCTCACCTGCTCCGGCTGCTGCAGCAGCTCCATGCGCTGCAGAGCTGTTAATGTTCCGCTGGCAAACTGGGCCTGCATTGCTGCACCACTGGCACAGCTGCTCGCAGGACCTGCACCGCCTGCAGAATGGGGCCGGCAGGTTCGGCGCTGACCCACTGCCCCTGCCCCACCCCGGGGGGGTTTTTTAAGGTCAGCGCGACATCGTGACGTCACCAGCACAGGAGGGTCCTGGGAGGTCACAGGGACAGAACGTGGTTTGTGCTGGAAGAGTCCAGGGGGAGAGGGGACCAACTCCATTGGAAACCTGGAAGCGAGGAAAAGGCAGTGAGCGGTGTGACAGTGCAACAGCAATCCTTGCTGCTCGCTCTGCTTGTCTGCTCACAGGCACGTTTTCATGCTGCACGAAGGCTTTCTAAAGCCGTTAGCAGGGTCACTTGGGATAGGAGGAGGGGAAACAGTTTCAGGCGGAAAGAGGGAAGACTGGCTTTGGCTGGGAGGAAGGTTTTGGCTGGAGGGTGCTGAGGCACTGGGATGTCTTGCCCAGAGAGATGCTGGGTGCCCGGACAGGCATTCAAGGCCTGGCTGGAGCAGGCTCAGAGCAACCTCATTTGGAGGTAGGTGTCCCTGTTCCCCGCAGGGCAGTGGCACCGGGTGCTCTTTTCGGGTTCCTTCCTGCTCCAGTCATTCTGCGATTCTCTGGCACATCCTCCTGGGCAGGACACTGACGGACACGAGGCACAAGCGCAACAGAATGAGAGCTGAGCAGCTGCATCAAGCAGCAGAAAAATACTCACTTGGGTAATACGACAAGGCAGCCAGAGGACACCAGAGAAGCCACCGGTGTCACGCGGGACACCCCCATGTCCAGCAGCGAGGGGGCCTGCAGGGGAGGAACAGGGAGGTTGTGGGATGTCCTGGTTATGGCTGAGGCACAGGGGACACGAGGAGCCCGAGGCAGGGAGAGCTGACAGCACCGCAGCACCTGCACGGCTCGAGCAGCTGCCCAGGTCCTGGTGGGCCGTGTGCGGGCTGAGTGAGGCTCACGGCACTGCCCGCACTATGGAGAAACCTACGGCTCACCTTGCGGACGGCTCTCCTGAAGTTCTCTTTCCCCGACAGCGTCTCGAGGAAGTCGTAATAGAACTTCATTTGGAAGGTCAGCCCGTCAATGAGCAGCACTCCAACATCCTTCAGAACCACAGCCACGTTCTCCCCATTCTGCAGGCAGCTGGAGAGCAGCGACACGGTGCTTTGGATGCACTTCTGTGCTGTCTTCCAGCTCACAGAGGCGGCTGCGGCCACCTGGCTGCTCTTCAGGGCCTCCACCTTCCTGTCAACTGAGAAAATACCAGGGATGGGGTTGATGATAAGGTTGCTCTTCCACCTAGAACTGCTTCTAAGGGACATCATCCAGAACGGCCCCGCGTTTGGATGGGCTCCTCAGAGGGGGAGGTCTGCTTCTGAGAAGGGAGGCGGTGGCCCTGTTTGCCCCATCCATGAAGCCAGCAAGGGTTTAATCCCCCCTCCTACCTGGCAGGAACCCCCTGCGGGACTTGAGGTGGTGCACTGCAATGAGGTTTCTGGCCAGCTGAAACACGGGCCAGCACAGGGTCACAGTCTTGTCCTTTGTCCTGATCTCCTTGGAGATGATGTCAAAGGAGCCGAAGGTGGGAATCCAGACCCCCTGCGAGTGGAGGGAGAAGAAAGGACGGAAGAGTTAAGGGCTGGCTGGAGGAAGAGCTGGAGCTGGTCCTGTGTGAGGACAGTGCTCAGGAGCCCCCTCCTGCTGTTCAGAGGCACAAGCCAGGGCAGCGGGGACGGCTTTGGGGCTGCACAGCCCACTCCTTCCCCTCGCCCTTCCTCCCAAACGCAGCTCAGCAGGGAAACACGGGGTGAGTTTCCTGCTGTGTGTGCAGGGGAAGGCTCAGAGGAAGTCCAGGCTGAGCCAGACAGGGCGAGGAGGAACCCGACAGCCAACAAACGCACCTTGTGCACCAGGAGCTGCTCTCGAATGAAGATGCTCACAACAAAAGGAGAAGATCCTCGATTTAACACCTTCTGTCCCAAGGCTTCACTCTTGCCAGTTGCCCCTATGAGTCACCATCCAGTTGCTGATAAGCCAGGGAAACACTTCACTCCCTGTCTAGCCTGTGTCAGCTCACCCAGCTATCTGGAGGCCAGTGTCCCTAACCTTAATGGAACCTCTTGATAAATACGCTTGCAAGGCTAAGAGTGCCCAAGAACAGGAATATAGAATTAGCACTTGATGAATTATTCCCTCATTTTAACCATATTAACAAAGCCCCCAAAGGGCAAGTTGGGGTCTTGTTTGATTTCACAGCAGATCCCTGTGGGACCTTGACTGAACACAGAATGGCTGAGAGCTGCCTTTACCCATTTGTGTTTTGTGAGAGAAAAACTGAAGATGTGACCGTGCCGGAATGCTGAATATACCTCTGTGTTACATGTTCTGGTTGCAATAGGATTATGTCTCGGTTTGTTGTGGTTGTGGGTTGTGACTGATATCAGTCCTTGGATCTGTTCAACTCCACAACTGGGCTCAGGGCTTTTTCAGGTCCTGCTGGCTTTCTGGCGCTCCCTGCACAGTGATACCATCCCTCTGTCACCCCTTGTGGTCAAACTGGGGATGATTTGCATGGAAATCCTCCACGGTGCTTCCAAATTCCCAGCAAACTATGGGAACTATGGGAAATGAGCCCAGGGACCCACCTGGTATCTGTTAGGTGTGCTCACAAAGAAACACTTCATAAAGCCCTTTGCACTGATGCTGTTCAGTGTCACATCAGTCCAGGAGCTGCATCCAAAACGCGGTTTGTTGGAAAGTGAATGTTGGTAAGAGATGTGTGTGTTGGTGGGATTCCCCTCCTTATGGTTCTTTCTGTGGGGTATCCTACACACTGCCCTGTGAGACGTTCAGCAGACCAGCACAGGACTTGAACTTCCACACCAGCATTTCTATCTCTCAGCATTTGAATTGCTTTGGAAATGCTCGAGTGGAAAGTTCTGGAGACACCGAGTCACCTTTGAGAACATCGCATGGCAAGGCCACATAGCGCCCAATGGGACCAGATGTGCTTCTGGCGCATGATCTGCAGCGTAACATTGTGCGGCTGTTCATAAGCACCACAACCTGCACTGAAGAATTCCCACCTGTAATACGGTTCCTTATCGTTTATCACCAAACAGGGCTGACAGTGGCCCTGCACGCTTACAGGTACCCTGGTGGTGCGTGGTATAAAGTGCTGCTTGCGGCACCGAAGGGCCCGGGTTCGAATCCCCCCTGTGGCACAGGGGTAGAAGTGCCGCTTCGCTACACAGGGGGCTCGAAACCTGGGAGTTGGACTCGATGATCTCTAAGGTCCCTTCCAACTCACACGATACTGTGATACTGTGATACTATGATACTATGATATGATACGGGCTATTTTGCAGCCATCCTGCTTTTCCCAACCGGAGAATCATTCCTTGTTTCCCAAGGGGTGGTTCAACTTGAAGCCACGTCCTTCTGAGCAAAGAGAGGTGTAGATTTTCCTCCTTTAACGTACTAAGCTGTGCTCGTGAGAGAAGGCATTCTGTGTTCCTTGAGCGGGACTGTAACTCTTCTATGGAGCTTGAGGTCCGTGATTAGGAAGCCTGGATTGCTCTGCTCACAGGGATCCTGCCGTTGCCTTTGATTGCTTGGTATTAACTGCAAATTAAACCCTTTTGGAGGCCGCGTGTAAAGATAAAATCACAAAAAGAAGTGTCAGATGATAAAGTTGATTCCAGAGGTAGAGGAAACTTGGTTCAATTAGAACCGGGAAAGTAAAAACTGATGAGCATTTGTGAGGGTGAAATGGGGACTGTGTGAAGTGTCCCTGCGTTCGTCCCTGCAGGCCAATGGCAATTCCAGGTGATCCACCGCAGTTGAAACAAGGATCTACTTTAAGTTATTGAGGAAAGTAGGAATCAGGTAAATAGGGGCCTTTCGTGAAGAGTCAGTATCGTAGGCCTTGAATGTCAGAAGGACCAGTTGGACACGTCGACATGGCTATAGTGACAATACATCTGGGTATGCATAAGGGATACATAAGCTCTGAGGGGCTCTGGGGGCCACTGGGAGTCTCAGGGGGTTTTTGGGGTGATCTGGGGAGCACTGTGGCACTTTGGGGGTCTCTGGAGGAGCTTCTTCGATATCAAGACTCTCTTTAATATAAAGGGCCGCACCGCCAGCCTTCCTTCCTCATCTGTCCCTTCTGAAGAGCTTGTAACCATCATCACAGCACTCCAGTCACAGCAGCGTTCCCACCGTGGATCAATAATAGCAACTAGATCATGGTTTTCCAGATGCACAATCACTTCCAGCTCCTCCTGCTTGTTGCTCAAGCTGCGTGCATTGGGGTAGATACACTTCAGCCGAGTCATCTGCCTCAGCCCCAGCTCAAGCATCATTCCCCTTGGCTCATCTCTGGTGTGAGCTGTTTTGTCCCCTCCCCTGTCATAGTTTAAAGCTCTTTCCATGAGCCCCTCTATCTTCTGCGCTAGGATTCGTTGCCTGCTTTGCAATAGTTGGGTTCCATGCATGGACAACAGGCCAAGTCCTCAATGGGAGGAGGAAGGGGGGGTCAATGGGGGGATGGGGGAGGGAGGTGAGAGGGGTCAGTGGGAGGAGGGGGGGTCAATTGGGGAGTAGGGGGTGGGGGAGGGTCAATGAGAGAGGGAAGGGGGGGGTCGATGAGGGATGGGGGGGGGTGAGAGGGGTCAATGGAGGAGGGGGGGTCAATTGGGGGGGTAGGGGGTGGGGGGGGGGTCAATGGGAGGAGGAAGGGGGGGTCGATGAGGGGATGGGGAAGGGGTGGTCCATTAGGGGGGTAGAGGGAGGGAGGGGGGGGGGCGATGGGAGGAGGGGGGTCGATTGGGGGAGGGTCGCTGGGAGGGGGGTAGGGGGTGGGGGGATGGGGGATCAATGGGAGGAAGGGGGGTTGATTGGGGTGGGAGGGGGTGGGGGGGGTCAATGGGAGGAGGGGGAGTTGATGGGGGGATGGGGGGATCGATTGGGGGGGTGGAGGGTGGGGGGGGTCGATGAGGAGGGATTGGGTGGTAGGAGTGGGGGGTCAATGGGAGGAGGAGGGTGTTAATTGGGGGAGGTCGCTGGGAGGGGGGTAGGGGGTGGGGGGATCAATGGAGGAGGGGGGGTCGATTGGGGGAAGGTCATTGGGAGGGGGGTAGGGGGTGAGGGGCTTAGGGGATGGGGGGTTGCTGGGTGGGGGGATGGGGGGGTAGGGGAATGAGGGGTCTCTGGGAGGGGGGTTTTTTTTTCGGAGGGGGTAGGGGCAGGGCTGGGGGGGTAGTTGGGAATGGGGGGAGTGGGGGGGTTCATGGAGATTGGGGGGTGCAATGGGATGAGGGGGGATGGAGATGGGTTTGCTGGGACAACGGGGGAAACAGGGCAGGCGGGGGGGGGGGGGGGGTCCCATGAAAGCAGAGCTTTAATTGGGAGCCCACTGAGATCCTGTGCAGTGTTTCTGATGCTGTTTGTATCTATTGGATGCGGGCTCAGGTTGTGCCCAAAAGCCCCATTGATAAGAAAACAGGACAGGAAACGGCAACAGGGTTTTACAACGTCCTCCATAGCAAAAGATGAACCTTTAGACTGAGTTTACAGTATTATAAGGGGGGGGGGGGGCAAAATTGAGGCTCCTCCCCCCCCCCCAAACAGGAGGGAAGCCAAAAGGATCCTCATTGTGTTCTACATTAGCCCCCTCCCCCCCCCACCCTACCTTAGGGGGGGGGTCTGATTGGTCCAAAGGGGAAACTGAGGCACAATAGCCAGGTTGGGGTGGGGAGGGGGGGTTGTTTGAGGGGGGGGGGGGGTCGTTTAGGGGGAGGAGAGGGGGGTTATTTGGGGGGGTCATTTTGGGGGTGGGGGGGGTGTTGTTTGAGGGTGGGGGCGTCATTTTGGGGTGGGGGGGTCGTTTGGGGCGTAGAGGGGGAGTTGTTTGGGGGGGTGGGGGGGGTTGACTGGGGGGGTGCGGGGGGGTCATTGGGGGGATGGGGGGGGTCATATTTGGGGTCGGGGGGTCGTTTGGGGGGTAGAGGGGGGGTTGTTTGTGGGGGGAGGGGGGGTCATTTTGGGGTCGAGGAGGGGGGTCGTTTGGGGGGGGTGGGGGGGTCATTTTAGGGTGGGGGGGTTGTTTGGGGGACTGGGGGGGGGTCATTTGGGGGGGTCATTTTGAGGGTGGGGGGTCATTTGGGGGGTCATATTGGGGGTAGGGGGGTCATTTTGGGGAGGTGGGGGGGTCTTTTTGGGGGGTGGGAGTATTTTGGGGGGGGGGTGTCAGAGCTCGTCGTGGTCCTCATGAGGTGGGGGGGGGGTGGCAGGCGGCCGGGGTCACCAGCTCCATCAGGTACTCGCATCGGCTGGGCTCCGTTGTGGCCGTCACTGCAGTCTCTGTCCCACAGGACAGCTTCACCTATGGGGGGGGGGGGGGAGGGTTGATGTGGGGGGGGGGGGGGTTGTTATGTAGAATGTTTGGGGGGGGGGAGGATTAGGGGTTTTGATATGGGGGGGGTCTTGTCTTTATGGGGGTGGA